>NW_026915892.1:0-46940 GCF_034315485.1 Pezoporus occidentalis
TCAGGGGCTGCCCCGCCCCAGCCGTGGGGTCCGGCAGCGGCTCCCCCGGCCCGGTCCGGCCCTGCCCGGTCCGGCTGCAGAGCCGCCCGCCGCTGGGCTCGCTCCTGGGCCGGGCCTCGGTGTTCCCCGCGGGGAATTCCCAGTGATTAATTAGCGCAGGTGGCTTCCCCCCGCCGACCGGCGGGCTCCGGCCCCCGCTCCCCGCGCACCTCGCTTTCTCCCCCAGGCCAGGCGTGCCCTGTGCTCCGCGGCCTGCCCCGGGCTCCCTACGGCCGGTTCGGGGGCGGGGTGCGGAGCTGTCCAGCCGGGCCCCGCGGGTGGAGCGCTCTGGAGCTGTTGCGGCGGCCTCGAGGGGGGATGGCGGTGTGGGGCGAGCAGGGCCCTAGACCGAGGTAGAGCGCTGCGTGGTGGGGGCGGCCCCTGAGGCCCCTTTGGCCGTGGGGTGAAGGGAAGCGGCTTCACAGCAAATGGGCCTGAAGTTGTGTTGTGCTTCCTCGTGTCCTGTGCATCCCCCCAGGCCTTGTGGGATACCGCGCTCTGCCATGTGTTTCTCGTTTTCCCTCGGGGTCCCTCTCCTGGAGCCAGGACTTGTCCGTGTCCTATTGGTGCCACAGAGACCTGGTTGGTGGCACTGGAGTGGGCTTCACCCCACAGCCTGGCAGGGAATCTGGTGCTGAGGGTGCTTACAGAGCAATAGCAGCAGGTAGAAAGTGTTTCACATCTGCAGGATCAGCCCATCGGTGAGGATGTGGTCAGATGCCTGTGGGAATAGGGTTTGGAGAGGCTTGTTTTAGGGGACATTGCCTTCTCCCTGTTCTTGGGCCACTCTCAGTGTGGTGAACTGTGCCCAATGCTGCAGAGAAGGGCATGTACTTCCAGGGTGTTATGGTTGTTCCCATAGCGGGTGTTTAATGGGCTCCGTGCCACTCACGTGCAAGGATTCCTGGGGGAAGGAATAGGCTTTAGCATTAAGGATCTCAGTAGTTAGTGGGATGTCTCTTACTTGTGCTGTTGTACAGGTCCAAGCCTCAGTGACAGTTTTTATTTGAAGTCCCTTTGGCTACTGCTTAAATCTGGTCATCCTTCAAAATGGAAGCTGCAGAAGACCATCAGCTTGAAACTCCACTTTATGCACCCACAGTCCCGAGTGCCCAGTGGAATAGGAGCATAAGTGTGGGAATACCTGTCTGCTGTGCTTCTGGTGCTGCCTTGGTGTATTTACCTTTGCAAATGCACGGTTTAGCCTCCAAGTGCCTCAGAGAGGACACCACGCTCTCCATTTTGTAGTTGAAGAAAGCTGAGGCACAGAAAGTAGGTTTCTCCCAAGATCACTCAGGTGGGATGTGGCGAAGCAGCAGGATGATCCAGATCTCCTGAATCCTGACTCTCCATCATTTAAAAATCCTTTCTTTCCTCTTTAAAGTTGTCTGAGAGGGGAAAAACAACCCTCTCATCAAAGGTATTTTGGGACACATCATGACTGCCAAAGATTTTAACTACAGGCAGTGACGTTTTTGTAGCATCTTTTGGGCTTCCAGATTAAATGACAGATTTCATGAGAAAGGAGAAAATAAAATGGCATTTTCCCTGTAGTCTAATTCCCACACATGTGAACGAAGCGGCTGTTCAATGTTGCTGGAATCAATAGTAGCTTTCTTAAGTTAAAATTTAAACTCCCCAAAACCCAATCAGAACCCTTTATTTCTGTTTTAGTCCAGAAAATTACAAGGCTCCTATTAACTTCCACAGAAATCTGTTTTTTATACATTCTTTTTTAACTTTAATCCCCATACAAGAGCATAGGCTGGATCTCTGCTTCTGCTTTGTTTTTTTACTGCAAGACAGCTGGGTTTTCTTCTTGAATTCCCATCCTTCCCACAAGCCAGGGAGGATACTGAGTGAATCCACATGGATACCTATGAAATATATTTTTAGGGCAGCGTGTGTTTTCAAAAGCATGTACTTAATAAGCTTGTCTTGTGCATTCGTAAAGCTGCTTTGGCGTACGAGAGAACTGAAACATCAGCATGAGCGGGCTCTAGCACAAATAATTCCTACTTCTTACCCTGATGGAAAATTACCTGATAGAGTCACCTGTGACCCTGCACCTGAGTTTCCACAGGAGCAACAGAGTGAAGTTTTGGAGATGGAGGTTGTTTTTTTATTGCTTATCAAAGCACTGCAATCGATTCATCTCAGTGCAACAGCGGAGGCAGCTGGCTGTGGCCATGGGGGAGTGCTTGGCAAAGCACCCAAATAGGGTTTGGAGGCATTGTTCTCATGGGAACATGCTGCTCTCTTTAATAGTCTTCTAATAGCTTTCCATGCTCTCAAATACATGGGTTTTTTTCAAAGATCCTGTAGGAATGATTCGGAAGGGGTTTTGCCCATGCAGGTAATGTACAGGTGCACTGAAACACAGGCCAAAAGGACTGGCAGCTCCAGCTCACTTAAATGTCACTTTCCATCCACTTCCCATTCATTTCCTTCCTTTGCCTTCCACTAATACCAGTTTAGATGCAGTTTTTAATGTAGCTCTCCCCTGAAGGTGCCTGGGAAGTCTGGATGCTTGGAGCTTCCATGCCCAAGGAGTTAAGGTGCTGTTTCAATGTGTGGGGACTGGTCTTTGAGGTGTTTTCCTTTGTTCTCACTCTTGCTTCCAGTTGACCCACCTTGAGGATTTATCTGTAGCATTTATCACAAATGATTTTTGAGTAATTGGTTGACTGTTGTGGCACCTCTCTGTTTCTTGCTGGTATTTCAGTTGATGGTCTCCTCTATATTCACGTTACTCAAAGAAGTACCTGAGAAACGGGATGATACTCAGGTGAATAAGAGCTGGTATAAACAGAAGGCGTAGTGCCTTGTAAGGGAGTTTTGTAGTATTTTGGCTTCTAGTTGTAGTATGTAATAAGAACTGACACTCTGCATGCTTATAACTGTAAGGGTGTTTTTACTTTTTTCTCCCCTAGAACATGGTGATGAGTTTCCGAGTCTCAGATCTTCAGATGTTGCTGGGTTTCGTTGGCAGGAGTAAAAGCGGACTTAAACACGAACTAGTCACCAGAGCACTGCAACTGGTGCAATTTGACTGCAGCCCTGAGGTTTTCAAGAAAATTAAGGAGCTCTATGAGACTCGCTATAACAAGAGGAGCTCTGAAGCTGCTCAGCCCCAGCCCCAGCAGCACCGCTCTGCTGAGGCACTCTCCATACACACCAACTACGACCGCGGGAGCACCATTCCCCGGACTACTATCCCCACCACTAACATTGACTATCCTGCTCTCTATGGGAAATACCTTAATGGACTGGGGAGGTTGCCACCCAAAGTTGCAAAGCCTGAAGTTCGCCTGGTGAAACTTCCCTTCTACACGACCCTGGATGAGCTGTTGAAGCCAACAGAATTAGGTGAGTTTTCAACACGCTGCTGCATTCATGCTGGGCTCAGTCGGGGAGAGAAAAGTGATTCTGGATTAAGTGTCAGAAAGGAGACAGTGTTCTCAAGGGTCTGTGGCAAGAGAGAGGCTGATTACCAGGGTGGTGGGTGCCCTCCTCTCCCTGCGTTCCCCCCTTAGAGGGGAATATTTCTGTCTGGTTTTCCCCCTCCTTGCCTTAGAACAGGTCTGTGGTTGCTTTGAGATGTAATTTGCAGTCCTGTCTTGTTTGGCTGTAGCTTTCCCATCCTTCGTTGCAAATGCTGCTGTGTTGCATGGTGCGGTCATTCCCTGTGAATCAGAATCTGTATTCCATCTCTGTAACAGAGCAGTGGATTGATGAAAATCATTCCATGTTGGTATCACACCTGTGCTAAGCCAGTCTGCTGGCACATGCTACACTCATGCTGTTTTCCAGTGCTTAAAATACCTGACCTAAAGCCTCCTGTGGATGAAAGAGGGTGGCACACACAGAAAAGGGTATTTCTGACTCATTTTGTGCTTCTTGTAGCTATTTGTGTCTGATGCTATGTATTTTGAGCTAGGAAAACTGGAAGAAGTGCTTTTTTACCCACCCTGGGGCCAGGAGGCTGATTTTTCATCAGTTTAGTTCTGAGAAACAAACAGGATTGTCACCAGAGTTTCACAGAATGTTCTTGTAGCAAAGACAGTGTATATGAAGGAGAAGCATCACTGTGGGTCGCACCTCAGCATCTCACAAAGCCCATGTGGTGATATCAGGCTTCACTTCTAAATGAAGCTGGCACTTGGGAAGCTGCTCTGTCTTTGCTAAAAAAAAAAAGGTTTGATGTGCATGTGGATTGGAGGGGAAAAAAAGATAGATGAAGGTGTGATTGTGCATGTACAAAAGGAGGACCAAGTCATCAGACTTGGGTAGTTTTCATCTCTGTTCATCAGAATATACATAGTTTTCATCTTCGTTTGGTAGCTTCAAATCTGTTAATGCTATGACTGATAAAACAGTTGAGGGGTGATTGCTAAAATAGTTTAAATGCTCTTTGGGGAAGGAGTTAGTTCAGCCTTAAACATGGGGTGGCATTTGTTAGTCAGAAACACAAATGTAGTGTTTGAAAGGAAAACAAATTCTCAAGAGGTAGAACCATCCAGAGGCAGGAGGAGGGCCTGGCTGTACTTACTGTGATTAACAGATTTTGTTAAACATTGACATTAAATCTTCTGCATCGGATCAGAAGCAAGGTCTCATTATATCGAGTAGCTGACACCTCCCTCGGGTCAGCTTGTTCCCTGCAGCACATTTGACTGATTTTTCCCTCCTGATGAGAGTGGTTTCTGTGTAATGGTGGGGGATTGCTGGTGAGGAGCTGGGCATGAGCAGAGCTTTAGTCTTTGTCCCAGTCAATGTTCAGAACCTAACAGCATCTTCCAGACACTTGTTTAATTTTCCCTGCCTCGTGACCTGCAATCCCTTCTGCCAGAGCCAACGGAATGAAGAAGCTACCTGTAACAGCTAGCTGCTGGAATAACTTCTACCTGAGGAGTTATGCTTGTGTGGGGCTCTGCTTAGTGCGGAAGGGTGATATAACAAACTGCTCTGAGGAAAATGAAGCATTTTTCCGTATGGAAGCTGCAGCAGTTTATGCTTCATTGCCCAGGTTTCCTGTTCTGTGTCTGGACCAAGCATAGGCTCCTTGTCAACCTCAGAAACTCGTAACGTGGAACTATCTGAAAGAGATTTAAGATTCCAGATCCACTTGGAGACGCCCAGCTGCTGTTGTAGTACCCTAGGCCACAAAAAGAGCTATTTTAAGCAGATAACCATGGTGGGAGTAGGGGAAGCTTAATTTATATGTTCCAGACTTCAATTAGAAGCATCTTTCATAACGACAAAGCTCTCTTGCCTCTCCAAGATGATTGCCTTGAGATGAAAGGTGAGGTGGGCGATGCCCGATTTGGCCTGTAGGCAGAGCAGGTTCCCTGAAGAACTATCAAATTACTATTAGACTTGTAGACAACAGTGGCTTCAGCTAAAAGCAGATAAATTAGGTTCCTTGCAAGCCAGCTAATACCTCATATTTGGTAACTGCAGACACAGTTTCAGTCAGTGGAAGCGTTGAGTTTAGCATCTGAGTTATCTACATGAAGCAGCTTCTGCTGCTTCTTTCTGGTCAGGTCTGAGGGCTCTGACATGAAAGAATTTGTTCTAATTTACTGAAATTGCTGAAATTCTCTGGGGTGGATAAGGCTTAAAATGAAGATTGATCAGATACCTTCTTAGAGGGAATGAATCCTCACATCCCTCCTGCACTGTATGTTAAGTAGCTGACAAGGGGAGTGTTTGTGTGAGCTCCCTGGTGTCTGAGCACCTCGCTGATAAGTGTACGTGTGCTCTGGCACCTTTTTGGGCTGAAGCAGTGTGAACAGTTTTTGACACTCACAGTGTGCTGTGAGGGCTTCTGAAAGGGGTTTTTGTTCTGCACATGAGCTGCGACAGCCCATGCTCACTGTAGATACTGAGGCTTCTGGTCTTCTCCTGGAGGCATGCCAGAGAAGACCTTGGGGTACAGCTGCAGGAGCACAAGGCCGTGTAGTCTGCAGGGTCCTGCTGCTGTCTCTGTACACAGCCTTGTTTGGGTTTCTCCCTCTGATAATACCTGCGGTGGTGTTGCTCTTCTCTCATGTCTAAGTCCTAAAACTGCTGCTTCAGCTCCCCACCCCTCCTCTGAAGCTGGACTTCAGCTGCTATAAACAGGGCCACTGATTTTGTGGCGAAGGCAACTGCCTTCCCCTGCTGCAGGGGCAAGCACCGCTGCCATGAGGGAGCTCCAGCAAATCCCAGCAAAAGCACATGCTCGTGCTGATGACCATGTGTTAAATGAGTCCTTCACCAGCTTACAAATATAAGAGATGCTGTACAGTTAACTTACAGAATCCCAGCCTGGTTTGAGTTGGAAGGGAGCTTAAAGTTCATCCAGCTCCAACCCTCTGCCACAGGCAGGGACCCCTTCCACTGGAGCAGCTTGCTCCAAGCCCCTGTGTCCAACCTGGCCTTGAACACTGCCAGGGATGGGGCGGCCACAGCTTCTCTGGGCACCCTGTGCCAGCGCCTCAGCACCCTCACAGGGAAGAGCTTCTGCCTCAGAGCTCATCTCAGTCTCCCCTCTGGCAGGTTCAATCCATTCCCTCTTGCCCTGTCACCAAGTAGCTGCTGACAACCCTAGCATTCCAGTGGAAGATGTCCCTGTCCGTGGCAGGGGGTTGGAACTGAATGAGCTTTAAGGTCCTTTCTAACCCAAACCAGTCTGGGATTCTGTTTGATGCATCACAATAGCGACCAAATTGCCTGATTTGCAATTCAGGAGTGGGCTGGTCTTGATACTGGAAAACTTTGCTGGAGAGGTGACAGTGAATGGATTGGATACTTCATGGGCTTTGACTTCCATCAGCATCCCCCTCAGGCTCCCGTTGGTGCTGTGCTCAGAAGGCAGACGCTGTTTCTGTTTTCATAAAGGAAGAGTGAGCTGATAGAGATGCAAAATAAAACACGAACAGCTTCACAGTTTTTTCTAATCAGGTTTGCTTTGTCTTTGTGTGGCTGAACAGAGAAGAGCGTGTCCATGGGCAGTTATTTAAGCAACAACATTAAAATGAGAGTCCGTGTGAAATGCTTTACTCCTCGCTGTTGTTTTGGTCAAGAAGACATTTTGATGGAAACTGGAATTAAATTAAAAGTCCATAACAATACCTTAGTTTTTGTTCTGAAAGCCCTTTTGTCAGTTTAAAGCTGAATTACCAAGGGGAGGTGTCTGTAGTCAGTGAATGATTTTGTCACCGTGTCCTCTGAGATCTTAGAGCTGCTGAGGTTTTATCCTTCCTTCATCTCATCTTACTCATACACAGTAAAGTGCATTTCCATCCTTGGCAAATTTTGGTGTATTGGCCTTGAATAAACTCACAGTTGAGGTGATGCAAAGAAAAACACCCAATTCTTGTTAAAAAGGTAATAAAAAAAAGCTGTTTTATCACTTCCCATTGGTTGTGTTTATCCTGTGACTTTCACCCGCTCAGGGGCTGACTTCAGCTGGAAACATGCTCAGAGAATTTAACTAAATGTGTCTAAATTGAATATAAGGTACTAAGTGGAAGTTGTTACACGAGTTTTGCACATCTCAAGCTTCATTGTAACCACATTAAATTGATGTGATCTTAAAATCGTCAAGGGATGAAAGGCTACCGTTAACACTGGGCTCTCAGAGGAGCTTGTCCAAAAGCCACTGCTTAACACCCTGCTGCAAGCACACCCTGAAAGCTGTGTGTTTAAGTCATGTTTTTTTCTCTTACAGCTGTTTTTTTTTTGATGATTTTTTGTAATACTAAGCTGATCTTGTTATTTTTGTTGCTGTTTCCTTTCTTTCCCAAAATCCGTCTGGTAAGTTCATGTTTTCATGTCGTGCATAGGTCTCTTGCTGCTTTGAGCTCTAGTGATGCCACTCATGGTTTGTGCTCATGGATTATTTGGGGGGAGGAAAAATAAAGAAAAAGCAGCTCCAGATCCACTGTGTATTAGTGTGCAAACTGGCAAAACAGGCAAGGAATGAATGAGCAAAACTGTAATCAGTAATAGAGTTACCAAAACGCACAATGATCAGCGTTAAGCTGCATGGGAGAAAACAAGACTTGGGAATAAACATAGCTCAGAACATCAGCGTGCTTCACAGTGTGGGAAGAGCTGGATGTTATCAGTTTGATGTACAGTCTCTTTTTTTCTTCTCCAGTTCCACAGAATAATGAGAAGCTTCAGGAAAGTCCATGTATTTTTGCATTAACACCGAGACAAGTGGAGCTGATCAGAAATTCCAGGTACTTCTCGTTGGGTATTAACAGTACAGGAAAACATTGCTGTGTGTTTCCACAGTGTTCCCTCTGTGGAAGCTTTTGTTCTGTGCAAGGAAACAGTTTGTTTGAGGACATGAGCAGACAGGCCACTTCTCATGTAAAGCAAATAGCTTTGGGGGAGGTGGGAGGTCCAATTTCAGCCATCTAGGTTCTAATGCTCCTCTAATCTTGCCTTTGAATAGTACGTTTGGGCAGGAAAAGTGCTATGAAATGGTTGGTGACCCAGGTTGTCTGCTGAGCTTGTGTTGTGGGTATTTGCACATTTTTCTTTGCCTCAGATGTTCCAAAGCTACCCATGTAACACTGCCCCTGAAAGAAAGCTTCCTTGTTGTAAAGGCTGCTATAGTAACTGTGTAAGAAAACATCTTGCACCGGTTAGGATTTACCCTGACCTCTGTCACGATACAACTTTTGATCCAAACAATGAAGCACCCCAGAGATGTCAGTGCAGGCAGTGAGGCTTCCTCTTTCCCTGACCCGTCCCCTGGCCCTTGCTGTGGGGAGAGGACAATGACACAGAAGAGGTCCTCAGAACTAAGCAGAAAACCTTTAGGTGTTTTTCTTCACAGTAATATCACACTGTTATCATGGAGTGGGTGAAATATGATGTTTCTTGGCTATTCAGTGCTTGATTACTGTTGCAATCCAGTAGGTCAACAGAGGCAGTGCAGGGGAAGCTGCTTGAAGACTTGACAGAAGGGAAATGATAAACCACAGAAGTCTTTTAGGGTGATAAAAGACTACACCCTTTTGTCATAGCTGATTCTTGGTGCTCTTTTCTCCATGTATTCAGATTTGTGAGAAAACTTAGGGCCAGTGCCACGAATATTTCACAGAAGGGCTTTCAGTGAGTCTTTGCTTGTCTCAGATGACCACTCAGCATCAAATTCCCTGGCTTGTGGGCGGTTTCCACATGTGTGACCCCCAGCTCTAAAAGTGCCCAGTCATCTTCTGTCTGTCAGCTGAATGGAGGTTCCATCCCTTCCACCCCCCGATGTCTAAACATTCATATTAAAACTCTGAGCTGGAATGTGAAATGCTGTCAGAGGCAACTCAAGACTCATTTGGGGATCTTATGCTTTGTGTCCTGGCAGAAATGAGTGTATGCTTTCACCTGTGTACAAAGACCTGATAAAATACCCTTGTTCTGGGGTCTTCTGCTTTCCTGGTACCAGCTGAAATCCTGTTATGATCAGCACCACTGAACTCAGTGATATTGAGGTTATTCTGCTTGTGCCACTGGTTCCTTTGTTTGCGTGAGCAGCTTTAGCTGAATAATTGAACAAAGAGAGTCTTAAGAACACTCAGGTAGTCCTGACCTTAAATCCTAGCTGTGTAAATGCTTCCAAATCACCAAAAGGATGCCAGGCAAATTGATGGCTTTCACCCGACACCATTCCAGGTTTGAAAACCCAGAAATAGGCTGCAGGATTGTGCATTAGGGGAAAAAAAAAAAAAATCATTACAGAAACACTGATATTTGTAGGGGAATTGTACTATTTGAATGAAATTCTGTAAAGTAATTCTTTAAAGGTCTATAAAACTCACAGCAGCCTAAAACTCTGGAGTCTAGCACAAGTGACAGCTGAGTTTGGTTGTTCTGCTTTTTTTGTGGGTGTTATTTTATTTTGGGGGCTTTGGGGGGTTTTGGCTCTTTATATCATGAATCTGAACTTTCCGTTTCTTCTCTAATTTACTAGGGAGCTGCAACCTGGTGTGAAATCAGTTCAGGTTGTGCTAAGGTATGTCTGAGCATGGGGCTGATTTAATACGAGATGCAGACCATGGGGGAGAGAGTGTACTGCCTAAAGACAGGAACTTTCAGTGTGGCTTTAGCAGTTACAAAGATAACTTAAGCTGCTTGTTCACATGCCTGACACAAGCTTCTTAAACTCTCCTTCCTAACCTCTGCTTGAGTCAGTGCTGTGGTGGAAACCAGCAGTGTCCAAGGGTTTGCTACCCAGGTACGAAGCCTGCATCCGAGCTGGGAGAGCCGAGTGGAATTGGCTTTGCTTTGGCCAGATGAGGGAGCATGGGTTGGTGTGGTGATGTGCAGAGGGTTTTGAACATGCAAACAGTGTGGGGATATTGAGAGACGTGTTGTTTCTTTCCAGAATCTGTTACACAGACACTAGTTCTCCTCAGGAGGATCAGTACCCCCCAAACATCGCCGTGAAAGTGAACCACAGCTACTGCTCAGTGCCGGTAAGTAAGCTCAGCTGGGAGCTGTGACACTGCAACTGTGGAAGGACTTGTGTCATTTAGAAGGACATTGCTTTACTGATGAATGCAGACAAGAAGCCAGAGTATAAAAGTGCACTGCTTAGTTTAAAGCTGATTTTCTCGTGAATTAGATGTGGTGTTAATAAACTCTTTTTGCAAAAAGACTCAGTCCTTTTTACTTCGTGCTTGGTCTGATTGTTCAGTTCCCTTCTACCCCCTTCCTTGAACAGTGTTGGTGAGTAGAATTTAGTGATGCTGGTGAATAGATGGATCCATGTAGAAGCATCTTGCGTAAAAAAAGAAATGTGTGTGTATCTATGTATATATTTGATCTTTCTGCCTTAGGGCTACTATCCATCAAACAAGCCTGGAGTGGAACCTAAAAGGCCCTGTCGTCCTATCAACCTCACCCATCTCATGTACTTGTCTGCAGCCACCAACCGCATCACGGTTACCTGGGGGAATTACGGGAAGGTACGTGTGGAAGGAGGCGGCACAGAACTTCCAAGGGCAGGACAGCAGCCTCACTCACTCTTTCTCTCCCTGTCTCATTAGAGCTATTCTGTGGGGCTGTACTTGGTGCGACAGATGACCTCAGCAGAGCTGCTGCAGAGGTTGAAAACCATCGGGATCAAACACCCAGAGCTCTGCAAAGCCCTTGGTGAGTATGACTGCTCTGAGGTGGCATGGGGGCTCAGCTGGCTGCCTGTCACACTGCAGCACTCCTGACAGCCAGGAAACCTGCTGGAAACCTGCTTGGGAACAGCTGCCAAGTTTTCTACAGTTTCTTTCCTCCAGTTGTCTAAAACACTTTCGAGTCGAGCAGCTTGCTAAGCTCTATGTCAGTCACATGAAATCACCCCAGATCTGTGTGTGAGCACAGTGCTCCTGCAGCTCATGGCTCTGCAGAAGCTCTGAATCACTGGAGCTGGATTTAGAATTTGTCCTCAGGTCGTATCGTGGTGAGTGCTGCTGAGAGCCTGTGTCGTCGTGACACGAGCGGCTTCACGCCTTCACCTGAGCAATTATGAGCTGACAAATGCTACCACAGCACCTCAGCCCTGACCCACACTATTTCCAAAGGAGGTTTCTGGAGCAAGGGATCCTGGTGAAAATCTGCTGCCCCAAGCCCCTGTGAATCCTTGGGGCTGGCAGTGGAATTTCACCACCAGCACTTTCATATGCCTTGAGAGCTTCAGAGAAGAGATGATCCCGAGAGATGCTTATCCTAAACCATCCAGGTAAATCACTGTGGTATGAGGCAAATGCAAAACATGACTGAAAATGAGGGGAAATTATCTTCCTAAGGTAGAATCTGTCTGGAGGCGTTCCAGTTCATGGTACCAGTGAGAGTGTTTTTACTATTTAGTTCTGGATCGTGATGGTCTTTGAAACATCCTCTTCAGATCATGGGCAACTCTTACTGAGAATAAGAAACATTATCTTGAAGATAAACATTAGTTCATTGGGCAGGAGATGATCTGGGGCATGTCCAGTCTTCAGACACCTAACGCCCGTTGTGGCACACGTTGCAGCTTCAGCCAGGCTTTTGATCTTCATATGCAGTGCAGCATTTTTGCAGTAGATTGCTGAATGCTTCTGTACCCATGTGCCACACCAGTGTCTGCAGCAGTTTTGATCTTGTTCAAGCACTCTGACAGTGAGCACTTAAGACATAAGAAATGAACATTTCCATGTGTTAAATACCTACCATCCTCCAAAGCCCAAGGCACTGAGCAGAGGCTGGCTTTTGAGTTGTCCTAAACTGCAGAGGATCCTCTCATTTTCTTCTGGCACTTCTTGAAACCAGGGTCAGTAGTATGTGCTGTTCCCTTTCAAGTGAGCACTTGCAGGATGGCCTCTCTGAGTGTGGCAGACAGGCTTGAAAGCAGCTTTACACTCAGTAAAGTGGGTGCCCCTGGTCCTGCCGCATTAGGTAAGTAACAGCTTTGGCTGGACTGGCGGGCAGAGACAAGTTGCATTTGCTGACCAGATAGAAACATCTTGTTTCAGTTCCTTTGGCCTGTTACTGCTTGGCGGTTGTTTGGACATCTGAAACTGGCAAGAACAAGTAGCTGTAAACTTTGCTTTTATAGCTCAGGTCTGTTCTGCAAACAATTCTATCTCATGTTCCTTGTAATAGCCCTCAGTACTCACTGAAGCTGCCCTCTGACTTTGGTTGTATCTTGGGGCTGACTCATCTTCTGCATATGCTTCTGCCAACTTTAGTATATAGGAAAAATTGTCTGACAGCAGAGATGTTAATTCCATGGCTGTGGATCCCAAAGCAGTCTTAAGCCAGCTTGATTCTGCTCAGGAAGTCCTAGAAAATCCCATTTCTCCTTCCCATGTATCATAGTGATTGAGGCACAGAGAATGCTCTCACAAAGAACTTGACAAAAAATAAAGCTTGGATGAAAAGTCTCCTAATGTGAAGAAAACCCCACCAAATCTTGTAGTCTCATGGGACTCTCACATCTGAGAAGCCACTCTCTAATTAGAGCTGCGTGTAGCAGAGCTGCGTGTAGCCTCATTGTCTAGAGACATCTTGTTATGATCTGAAAAGGTCAAAAGAAATGGTTGACTTGCTCCAAAGAAAAATAGTGATGGAAGTGTCAGAGGCCCTCTCAGAAGCAGCTGCTCTTCAGGAGTTGTGCAGCAGTTTAAAGCTAATTTTCTGTGTTCATTCCTCACCGTGATGCGGGACCTGCACGTCTGCTGCTCTTCTTGATTTGCCTGCAGCTCCTCTGGGTTTTCCTTTCAGGATGCAGCAGCGGGGGCAGGATTCTCTCTACCTCCTTTCCTAACATCTGATTCTTTCCAAACATAGGCTGGCTCAGTGCTTGTGACTGGTTTTGCATGGCTGCCTTGCTCTTTGAGCTCTCTGCTCTGGTACCTTTGGGTCTGTTTGTGGTTCCTGTGAAACAGTCTGCTGGAATAAATGAGCTGGCCAGTGTGTAAGTTGAAGAGTTGCAGCCTGGTAGTGCTAAGAGAAGGCTTGTTTGTTTGATGGCGAAATGATGGGATGTGGTTTCCTGTCAAGACTTAAAAACTTACAGAGGGAAGACGAAGATTAGATATTAGGAAGAAATTCTTCACTGTGAGGCCCCTGCACAGGGTGCCCAGAGGAGCTGTGGCTGCCCCATCCCTGGCAGTGCTCAAGGCCAGGTTGGCCTCAGGGGCTTGGAGTGAGCTGCTCTGGTGGAGGTGTGCCCTGCTTACACAGCCTGGAGTTTGTAAGTAGGAGGCAGAAAGGTTGCTAAGAGGGCATTAACTGTAGCCAGCCGATAGTAAGCAGCCTCATCCCAGCTCTGAAGTCCACTCAGTCTCCCAGTCTCCTTCATTTGCTCTTCCTGGATGGGAGGCAGAACGTGGAGAGCTGTGTCGTTGGGATAGGAGGGTCTGCAGGAAAACCTGAGTTTCCTGGCTCACCCAGAAGTGCTCCATGACCTGTGCATAACCTGCCTCATCCTGCTCGAGGTTTTCAGCTAGCCAAGCAGTGTCTGTGCTGAGCTCTGCAGGTTGCACAAGCCTGGGCCATCACAGCAGCTTTCTGTCCCCAGTGTCTCTTTTCTCTGAGGTTGTCATCCATGGGGAAAATGCCTCCTGCACAGCCAAGGGCTCCTGGTGAGCTGCTCAACCTGTGCTACGTGTTGTTTCCAAGGGTTTAAGTTTGCATCTGTTAAATTCTGTGCCCTCTACTCTTCCTGCAGTAAAAGAGAAGCTACGCTTGGACCCAGACAGCGAAATTGCCACTACAGGTGTTCGTGTCTCGCTTATCTGCCCGGTGAGTCTTTGCAATATGTTTAGTCTGGTTTTGTCAAGAAACCCTTCTCTGTTGCCAGACCAGCTTTGCAAACTACTGAACCCTTTGTGCTTGATACTGAGAACTGTCTGGTGGTGGCTTGGGTGGGTTTCATTGCTGATCTCCTGCTCTTTGCTTCAACAGCTGGTGAAGATGCGGCTGTCTGTGCCGTGCCGGGCAGAGACCTGTGCACATCTGCAGTGCTTTGATGCAGTCTTCTACCTACAGATGAATGAGAAAAAACCCACGTGGATGTGCCCTGTGTGTGACAAACCAGCACCCTATGACCAGCTAATAATTGATGGGTGAGTACACTCGCTTCTCTAGCCTCAACCTCTTTCTTTACTCCACTGGGTGCAGCGCCGTGTCTTTCGGTCTGTGCAGCTGATTGAAGCTCACCTCAAAACAGAGTTGGAAGCTTTTTGTGCTGGCTTATAATACTCTGCCTTAATTGTCTCAGTGTGTTAGAGCAAGGCTTGACTGTCTGCTGCTTGTAATTTTTGGATTACATTATGTTGGGAATTACGTATTCCCTGCCTCACTCTTCATCAGGCTGATGAACCCTCACAACCAGCCATCTTGGTTGACAGGTACTGAGATGCATGGAATAAACAGCTTTAAAAGCACCCAGTAAGAGGATTTTTGATAGGAAACATTTTCCTGTTCTCTTGTTGGTGTGAGGTGCTCACCAGCTCACCAGCAATTCTTGGCATACTGTGCATTTGATTGGGGGATCTTCTCTGGCAGCTGTTAAACAGAACGTCCTGCCCTGGAGATGGAGGTACAAATGCAGGATTTGGGAAGGTTTTTGTGCAATCTGTTCCAGTACAATTTCCATGGACATTGTGGCTATTTTAGTGCCAGGGATGGGAAGGATGCCTCAATGGGAACTAATTCTGTGGTTTGTATACCTGTAGGGCAAAAAAGCAGGAGGCTCAGATACACTGGAGGGACAGAATTGAAATACTTTGGTTATATTGTCCAGGGTGGAGGTTTTGTGGATCCACCCTGGCTCCCTGGGCCTCCCTCTGGAGCCACCCAGTGGCTGAGCCTGTGCAGCAGGACCTTGGGGTGTTCGGGGTGGGGGCCAGGAGCTCCCTGCTGGAGTCACCATCCAACACACTGGTGATCTTGTCAGGCAAGTGGGGTGCACTGGGAGGGAACAGGCTTTTGGTTCAGGACTCCCCGAGTGAAGGGCAGAGAATGAAATTTTGCCCCAGCCATGCTTTTGGACCCACTGCCTCCCTGCGTTGGGCAGCAGCACAGAGCCCCCCCCAGCATCCCCATTCTCAGTGTTCCAGTGAGGCAGTCCCTCTCTCTGCATGAGGGATCTTCTCTTTCTACTGTCTCATTTTGAACACAGTTGGAGTAGTGCTGTAAAAGCACAGGTAGGAACTGAAGCAAATCTTTTCCAGACGGCATTTGGGAAGGGTGAGGTGGGAGATGTATGTCCTAAGCACTGCCAAGAGTTCTCTGGACTTGAACTGGGGAAAGGTTGCTTTGGACTTGGCACTCAGCTGGTAATCTGATTTGCTGTCTGTATGGGAATGCTGCCTCCCATATCTCTGGACTAGAGTTAGTTGGCTCTGTCTCTTTACCAGAGAGAAGGGCAGAGGGCTCACCATAAGCTTGCAGAGCTGGAATGCTACAGTTCAGCACTGCAGGAACACTTTGGACATGATGCTCCTGTGTCTGAGTGAGGTTTGGTACTGGAAAAGCTTGAAAATGCAGCTGTGTGCCAAGAGGATTACTCTGAAAACCAGGAGATTTCCCTCTCCTTGGTGCAGACCTGGCGGATGGAGTCCTAGATACAGACTGCAGAGCGAGCTGGGCTGGCAACAGGGGCCACCTGAGGCAAGCCAGACAGCTGGCAAGGGTGCTTGTCAGCTCCAGAAATATGGGTTCTCTAGAGAAGAGCACAATAAATTGCCTGGCTTTTGTCCAAGAGTAAAGGAAGGAACCAGGAGTGAATTAATGCCAACAGAAATCTCCACCCACCCCCCAGAAGAAGCTGCTTTGCCTCAGAACCCAGCGAGCCTGGTTCCCAGGCTGGGACCACTGACATCCACAGTGGTGCAGCCAAGCAGCGAGCAGCCCCGAGGACTGGTGGGGCAAGATGCATGGTTCTTGTCTTCTGGAAAACGATCTCCACCCTCCTGGCTTGGATGATTGGCCTCTGATCCCGGTTCCCTCCAAAGGAGGAAGAGTTGAGAGGAATTGTTCAGGTGCACCCAGCTCCCTTGGCACACAGGAGCAGACGAGTCTCCACCTGGGTGGCGTATTCTCAGGGCCAGGCTAGTATTCTGAGCATTGCTGTGTTTGTAGGTACTGATTTGATCCAGGACTTGTGGCTTTTTAGACTGTGTGAAGCAGCTTAGGCATAGATAGATAACCTGTTTGCTTTGTCCTCTGGCCAACACTTGACAGGAAAATCCAGTTCCTTTGAGGTCTCTAACAAGGCTGCTGAGACTGAAGGGGAAGGTGAGAGGGGCTGGATTGTGGAACCTCTACAGGTCAGCCATGCACGTGTCCCTGCTGGCTGAGGAGGAGGTTGTCACTGGTGAAGGCTCAGTGGATTTCTTTGTGCTCAAGGCTGGACTTCAGTGTAGTTCTGCTGGATGAAGCACCTCCCTTGAAAGTAAGCTGGAGGGAACCTGGCAGCCTCAGCTGGAGGGTTGGTAGTCAAAAAAGGGGCACAGGCTCCAGAGGAGGTGAGTGGTTGGTCGAGTCTAAGCTCCTCTGGGCCTCGCCAGCTTGTTTGGAATTGCATCCCTGGTGGTTGCTCAGCTGGGTGATGACAGGACCATCTGTGGAAACATGTTTCCTACTTGAGCTGGGAGAAAGCAGCAGCTTCTCCCACCACTGTGCTGCAAATAGTTCTCTGGAGCTTGTAAGATTTTTGCTACTTGTTCTCCTTCATACCAGAGGGAAATGCTCAAGCCCAGGAGTGCATAAGGCCTCGCAGAGCAGTGGTTCCAATAGCAGCTCCAAAGAAACATCCCAGGCAAGGGGTGGGACATGTCAGAATGAAGCAAGGACCTGGTTTTGGAGGCACAGTGAGTGGAGGCTCACTCATTCTGGTCAGGGTTGTTGTCATTGAGGTGTTTTCAGGGGGGGGACATGGGGTTTCGTGCTGTTGCAGGAGGCTGCATATATTGTTTTGGTGGCTGCTGTGGAGGCTTTGGGAAACAAAAGGAGGGAAGTACTGGAGTGCTTAGTTCCTAATGTAGGGTATTTTGTCTTTGCTAATGCCTGGGTGTGAAGGAGGCACCAGCCCTCCCCCAGCTCTAGATGGGGCATCAAGAAGCCTGGAATCTTCTGGAAAACTGAGTGAAGAGTCAAAACTATCCTCTAATGGCGTGTAATGAAACTGTTAGTTCCTGGGTCAGGTTCATTGTCAGAAAGGACTGGGGTGGTTTATGGGAATAAATCAAGCCCTTGACTCAAGGTCCATCTGCTGGGCAGCCTTCTGTTCAACGTAGGGCTGCTGAAGGTGAAGATCCAGTTTAAGGCCCATCACTAAATGCATTCTGATTGCCTCAGGGTTACTAGATGGCATCTGTTCTCTTGCCCAGGCTCCTCTCAAAGATCCTGACAGAATGTGAAGATGCAGATGAAATCGAGTACCTGGTGGATGGCTCCTGGTGTCCCATCAGAGCTGAGAAGGAGCGGAGCTGCAGCCCTCAGTGTCCCATATTAGTTCTAGGTGAGCATCTCTAGGGGTAAAGACTTGAAATTACTGTAGGAAATGTGCACTGCAGAAGTGGAGTTCCCCAACTGGCTGAGAGGGGGGTCAAACCTTTAACAGGCTTCCTCAAAAGGAGGTCGATCCTCAGCCTCTCCGTGTTTGAAGCATTCAAGACAATGCCTTTAATAACACGATTTAGCTCTTGGTCAGGCAGTTGGAGTGGGTGATGGTCGTAGCTCCCAGCTGACCAAGTCACTGCATGGCTGTGGGAGATGGAGAGTGTGGCAGCAGACCCTCAGCTGATGTGAGGTGTCTCAATGTGCCCTCTCTTCCCCCTCTTCAGGTTCCTCTGATGTGAACGGGCTGTTGCCCACTCCCAACACTAACGGTGAGAACGGTAAGGCCGCTGCAGATGTTGTAGATTTAACACTGGACAGCTCCTCCTCGGAGGAAGAGGAGGAGGAAGACGAGGAAGAGGATGACGATGATGAGGGACCCCAACCAAAACGACGCTGCTCTTATGAGAAAGGTTTAGTTTCTGCCTGCTGACTGCGGAAGCAGCTCTGAATCTCAGAACGGACAGACTTGAATACTCTGGTGCTTATTGAACTGGAGGAGGGGGATAGCGTCCTTTTCCATCTCATCTCCCTTCCTCCCTCATCTCCTTTGACCTTCCTATTCCAAATTAATCATTAAAACGAGAGAAAAAGAAAACAAAAAGCAAACTACAACAAAAAAGAAAAAAAATTAAAAAAGAAAACAAAAAACAAACCATTGAGCTGCTGCTTGGTTGGAAAAGAAATGACCCCACTCAAAGCCTGATCCTGAACTGGAGTCTGAAGCAAGGAAGGAAAGTGTCTTCAGCCAGGCAGTCGGAATGCACAGCTCCACCTGCACGTCGCCAGGACACCCAACTCCGTGCATCTCCAAAGCTGTGTGCATTTTAATGTCTTGTTAAATAACCATTCCTTAATTAATCTAAAGGGGTTTGCTGGACGTGTGAGTCCGGGGTGGGGAGGGAGGGGGGAGCCAGGGCGGGTGGGTGAGGGAGGTTTGTATAACCCAGGAGGCTTAGAAGGGATTTTTAGGGGTTGGGGATGGGGGGCATGGGGTGAAAGGGGAGAGACGTACAATTGGAATCGCACTGTTCTAGATAGGAGCTCCAGCAGCTCTGCACCTCATGTAAAGAGACATGGTTTGAATCCTTTTAAGCTAATCCGAAGGTAAACGTAGAAATTGTGCGTAGTGCATCGCTTTAGTTGAGCAGAAGCCATGGGGAGGGGTGGGGAGGGGCTCGAACCACAAATCTGTTGTATTTTTGAAGTGCAATAACTTGGTGTTTTTGAAGACTTAAAAAGGGCTGCACATTCCCTTTTCGTTGAGGCGGCTTCGTTTCTGGAGGTGGTGGCAGTGACCTGCAGGACAGCCGGACGCCTGGCACGTGAGGAGGAGCAGGGCAGGGGGGGCGAGGGCCTTCGACAAAGGTGCCAGGTGGGGGAATCTCAGTTTCTAGCCAACTACCTCGGTAAACTCCAATTCAGGTTTCTTTCAGTCACGACCCAGTGCACGGCCCGGCACCGGCGCTGCTGGCGGCACTCTTGGCGCAGGGTGTTGAGCCGAGGGACGATGCGTGGAGCCCTGCGACGGCGCGTTAACAGCCTCTGGACTTTCCACTTCTCTGTTCAAGACTTTGGTCCCAGACCCAAAGCTACTGCTATGCTCTTGGTGGCAAAACGTCGTTATTTTGAGTTTGCAGACGGGGAACCTTTCTGACTTATCTTAGGGAATTTTTGTAATTAACTTGACGCCTCTGAACTCTCTTTTGCTTTGGACCTCGTTGGCTTTTCTGGGCTGCAGAGGGAGAAACAAACTGGGGCAGCAGGTTGTTCTGTGCCCCTGCCCCGCAGGATGGGTGCCACGCAGCGGCCATGTGCCCGTGCCCAGCACATCATCTCCTTGTGCTGCATGGAGACCTCTGGGTGAGCGGTGCCATGGGGAGCTGCTGTTCCCGGCTGCCGGCACGGTCCCAACCCTCCTGCATCCCCCTGGGCCAAAGCAGCACCAAACCCAACCCTGCGCTTGGGGAAAAGCAAAGCACGGCCAACGTCACCTCACCAGAAAAGCCACCGAGGTCCCCCCAGAGCGATGTGGATTCCTTGTGGTGATGCCCCAAAGTACAGGATTGATTCTCTAAATGCTGCCGAGCAGGAAGCTTCCACTGGGTTTGGGGGTTTGGGAGCTTCCTCTCCCGCTCTCTCCCGGGGCTCATCCTTGCTCCCAGCCCTTCCTGCCCAGCTCCTTTTCGTCTCCTCAAACAAAAACTTGAAGGCAAAAGGGGGTTGGGGGGGGGTTGAACCCCCCCTGATGTCCCCTCAGCATCCTGCGGGCGCGTCGTGGCCGGGGGGCAGCCGCACCACGAGCCCCCCCCCAGCGACGCTCTCGCTTGTTCGACGTGGACTTTCCTTTTCCTTCTCTCTTGTTCTTCTGTTTGTGTCTGGAGCAATACGTTGTCAGGGTTCAGCGGGGTGGGCCGGGGGTTAAAGCAAGCGTGGGGAGGGCTCAGAGCGTTTTGGGGTTCGCTGTCTGAAGTTCGGTGGCTCGGTCCCTGGCTACACGGTAGCTTTAGAGTCCACTTTTTGTTCCTAATATTTGTGTTCTAATTTAATTGCTTCTTACATTTTCCAGGCCAAGCCACTGTTTGGAAACATCATGGTTGTGTTACTGCTTTTTCTGTTTGAGTTGGCCAGCTCTTCCTGTACATATGTTTGTTTGCTTATATCCCGTTTCTTTCCTTTTTTTTTTTGGTTTGTTGTTTTTTTTTTTGTAAAGAGAAGAGAAAAAAAAAAAGAAAAAAAAAGAAAAAAAAAGAAAAAAATACAAAAAGAAAATTATTTTTCTTTCCCTCAGTACACATTCTTCGAAGTTCAAATTATAGTGTTTGTTAAATAAAAAGAAAGATTTACATTTAATGCGGTGTCGCCTTTGGCTCAATGGGCTTTCCGCTCACCCCAACCCCGGCTCCGTGGGGGGTTTATGGACGCAGCGGGCGCAGGAGGACCGGGGCGGTGGTCCCACGGGCACCTCGGTGCCACTTTGAATTCCTCCACCTCCATTGGATTAATCATTTTATTGATGAGGCTTAAAGGGCCAAATCCCGCTAAAGCCGCGGCTTTGCCAGATAAACACCCGCTTTGGAGGCAGCCCGTTTGTGAAAACACAATTAGCAAAGGCTCTAATCTGCACTAATTACCGCCCGGGCCCCGCAGCGCTCCCCACGCGCCACCGCCACCATGGGGGACACGGGGCCCGGGCAACAGCGCCCGCCCGGGGCCTCCTTCACCATCGAGTACCTGCTGTCAGCGCAGGGGGACCCTGAGCCCCCCGGCCCGAGCCCCCCAGCACCTCCCCGGCCGCCGGCGGAGCCCGGGGACAAACCATCGCAGTCCTACATTGCCCTCATCTCCACCGCCATCCTCTCCTCGCCCGAGAAGAAGCTGCTGCTCTCCGACATCTACCAGTGGATCATGGACAACTACCCCTACTTCAAGAACAAGGTGAGCGGCTGCCGGACCCCTTCTCCTGGGCTTTCATCCGGTTTTGATGGTTCAGGGTGGGCAAACGGGGGGCTGAGCCCACAGCGCCCGTGTTGGGCTGGGGAAGGGCTGGGTTTCACTCACCCCATCTCCAACGAGCCCGATGCGGCGCCCACGTCTTGGGACGGTTCCTGCACGCGGCTCGGGCGCCGCTCGCTCTGGTGCCTACCGCCGTGCGCCGGGGACGGCTGACGGCCCCTCTCGGCCCAGGAGAAGAGCTGGCGCAACAGCGTCCGCCACAACCTCTCCCTGAACGAGTGCTTCGTCAAGGCTGGGCGCAGCGACAATGGCAAAGGCCACTTCTGGGCCATCCACCCGGCCAACATGGAGGACTTCGCCAAAGGGGACTACCACCGCCGGCGCGCCCGGCGCCGCGTCCGCAGGTCAGCGGGACCACGGGGGGGTGCCTGCGGTGAGGGGTGATTTGGGGGGTCAGGGGGCTGACCCGGTTGCTCTGCTTCCCCTTCGCAGGGTGAACGTCGGCTTCTACCACCCCTATGCCCTGTACGGCTGCTGCTGCCCCTGGTGCCCCCCGGCACCCCCAGCGCCCTCCCTGGCCCTGCCGGCTGCCCCCCAACGCACCCGCTGGGGATGGGGACGGGTTCCTGCTCCCTGGGGTCCCCTCCTGCCCCGGGCCCCCTTCCTGTAGCCCCCACCCTGCTTTGGGGGTCAGAGGCAGGGGAAGCCTTCATGGGACCCCCCAAACCATGGCAGGGATGCTCTGCATGTTGTGTGTGTGTCCCCCATCACCCCAAGGGGTCTCCAGGGCCCCCCACTTGGATGCCCCGCTGGGATGAAGCCTGAGCCCAAAGGGGGACCCCCATCACGCTGCCCCATGTCCCCTATCATGGAGGGGTCCCTGCCATCCCCCCCCCTTCCGCCAGCACAGCACATATGGGGCTTAGACCCACCAGGCCCCTGCCCTAATTATTTCCTCGCTAATTGCCCCTGACGCCCCTAATGAGCCTCGCGGCTCCCAGGTGTTAAGTGGCATTAGGGCGTCTCACTGGGGAAGGCGACTTGGCCACTAAATCCCAAGAGATAAAACCCCAAAGCCCTTCGCGCTCCGAGAACTAGGAAGCTTATGACACAAGGTAATCCCTAACACTGGATGGGCCCGGGGGGGGGGGTCCGGGGTGATGGGGCTCGCTTGGGGATGGGGGGGGTTGGATCTTGGGGTCCCCTCTGTCTGCCTCAGTTTCCCCACTTGCAGCCGGTCCCAACACCCATTGGGGGGGGGAGTGAACCCCCAAACCCCATCCCCAAAGGCTCCTTAACCCGCTGCCATCTGGGGTGTTTGCCCTGCTCCTAATCTGTGCCCAATCTGTGCCCCCCCATCACACCTCGGCCCCCCACCAGCAGCTTAATGGGGGGAGATGGGGAGGGAGGACCACCATCCCCCCCCCATCCTGCCCCACCACTTTACAGAGTGGGGGGGGTTGTTCCCATTGGGGATACTGAGGCACAGCACCAGGAATGAGCCCCCCATATCCCACCCCAAATCGGGCTTAAACCCCCCCCAAAAAGAGAAATAACCCCCCAAAAAACAGAAATACCCCCGAAAACAGAAATAACCCCCCCAAAAACAGAAATACCCCCCCAAAACAGAAATACCCCCCAAAAACAGAAATAACCCCCCCAAAAACAGAAATACCCCCCAAAAACAGAAATAACCCCCCCAAAAACAGAAATAACCCTCCCCAAAAACAGAAATACGCCCCCAAAAACAGAAATAACCCCCCCAAGAAGCTTCCCCCCCCCCCCCCCCAAACACCACCACAACCACTCACTCGGCTGTTTTTAATATATAGTTTATTTTCTTTTCTGTTTTTAAAGCCCCCCCTCCCCCCCCGAAAAAAAAAGTGCAATTTTTATTATTTTAATTTTTATCTTTTTTTGTGGTTTTTTGTTGTTTTTTTTTTCCTTTTTTCCTCCTCTCCCACACTTTATAAAGAGCTATCAAAGTTACAATCTATGGAATGTCTTTTCTGTGCTTGTTTGAATAGATATAGATTTCATTCTCCGTCTCTCTCTTTCTCCTCACACCTTTTGAAACACCCCCCCCCCCAAAAAAAAAAAAGAGACCACAAAAGTAGTTTTTACACATAAAAACCGCTGCAACCTTGCGAGTGCTTTCGATAGAGAAATCTCTTTGAATAATTCTCTTTATAGATAGAAAGACGCAGAGAAATAAAAACCCCAAAACAGAAAAAGGGGGGGGGGGGGGAGAAGCAACCAAGAAGTGGCCCCGGCTCGAGCATCCTCGCTTGGGCTCACACGGCCCCGTCCACCCCCTCTGCCCCAGGAGCCCTTCCAGCTCTCGCTGTGTGTGTGTGTATATATATATATATATATATAATCACTATAAAACACAACGTTTGCTACAGTTTGCCCCCCCCCCCCCCATTCAAAACGGTTCCTCTTTATTAAATAAACCTTTATAATCCAAAATATAAATAAATCCGAGCTGCGATAGAACTTTATTTGCTTTTAAATACCCAAATCAGGTGGGTTTTATTTTGGGGGGGGGACACACCACACACAACCACACACACACACGCACGCACTGAGTGGTGGGTGCTGAATGGGGATGGAAGGGGGGGATCAGCCCTTTACCCTGCAGAACCAGCCCCCCCCCCACCTCAATCATAGCCCAGCCTGGGGGGACACCCCCCCCCCTTAGCCCCATTTTGGGGGTTACAAGCCCCCAGTGGGGCTCAATGCAGCATCTTTACACTGGGGGGTGGAAAGGGATGCCCCCCCCCCAAAGCCTCCCCATTGCCACCAATGCACCCCAAACCCATCACTTGGGGGGGGATAGACGTGATCCCCCCCTCTCAGCCTTACACTGGGGCAAGGGAAGGTTTCAGAGGGTTTTTTACTTCTTTTGTACCAAAAAAGCTTCATTTTCCCTCTGTTTTCCCTCATTAATGGGATGGGAAGGGGGGGGCAGCCAGGGCTTGGGAATTTCTAATGCATTTTGGTTTATTCCTGGTGTTTCCCGGCCGGGCCCTAACTCAGCAGGATCTTTGGCAACACTTTTATCACGACCTGAATTGCAGAAATCAACCCAAACTCAACCGAAAGCAACCCAAACCTGAAACCACGACAAGGAAGGGGGGCCATGGGACGGGACAGACCTGCGGGGTTGTTTTGGGGGGGGTTTCGCCTGTTTTCTATCTTTTAGTGCAAACTGAAGCTGTGCTCAAGTGCTGCAGCGAGGGCTGGGGGGGGCATGGGGCTGTCACAAGCCTGGGGGCATTCTTGCTGTGGGGATCCTGAGAATAAACCTCTCCTCTTCCTTTGCTTTTTTGCCATTTTCTCTGGTTTTTACCCCTTTTTTCTTCCCCCTTTATTTCCCCGTCCTCATTTCTTCTTCTTCCCCTTATTTCTTTTTTTCTCCCTTATTTTCAGCTTACTTTATCTATTCCACCCCCTTTATTATTCCCCTTTATTTCTTCCTTCCCTCCCCCCAATTTCTCTTTGTTTTTTCCCCTTCTTTTTTCCCCCTTATTCCTTTCTTAGCCTGGAGAAGAGAAGGCTCCTGAAGGGGAGACCTCAGAGCAGCTCCAGTGCCTGAAGGGGCTCCAGGAAAGCTGGAGAGGGGCTTTGGGCAAGGGATGTAGGGACAGGCCAAGGGGAATGGCTTGAACCTGCCAGAGGGGAGACTGAGATGAGCTCTGAGGCAGAAGCTCTTCCCTGTGAGGGTGCTGAGGCGCTGGCACAGGGTGCCCAGAGAAGCTGTGGCTGCCCCATCCCTGGCAGTGTTCAAGGCCAGGTTGGACACAGGGGCTTGGAGCAAGCTGCTCCAGTGGAAGGGGTCCCTGGCTTTAGATGAGCTTTAAGGCCCCTTCCAGCCTAAGCCATTGAGTTTATGATTTCCTTTTTATTCCCCTTGTTTCCCCCACCTTATTCGTTTTCCCCCTCTCTTTTCCCTCTCCCATTCCCACCCCTGCCCGAGCTTTGCCAGCCCCAGGGAGCCGCAGGTTTACCCCTCAAGTGCCCCAAACCCCCCAGACTTCCAGGGCTCCTTTGAGGACCGGGAACAGGGGAAGGCAGTGAAAACTCAAATCAACACAAACTAGAGCAGAGATACCACAACAAGGACGAGAAAGAGCCTCAAGTCAGTGTCTATTTACAACGCCACGCTGGGATTTCTCTTTGCATATGCCAGGGTTAGCCAGTGCTACGCAGAGGAGCCCATGGAGAGGGAGAGAGGGGAGGGTTACCTGCGCCTCTTCCCAAGGGATTGGATGCCCGGGATGCAAAGCCCCGGGAGCATCGGGTCCTACCCCCCCCACCGTGCCCGGAGCGACGTCTGGCCTAGCACTGGCTACGAAACATGGAAGGAAGAAAAACAGAATCAACTTCAAAGGATCATAAAGGGGAGAAAAGGAACACGGCCGAGCCCCCGAGCACCCCCGGCATTCCCGCCCGGAATCCGAGCTGCCGTGCCCTTTCTGCCCTTCCGCTGTGGGCACGAGCCCCGTTCCTCCCACCCCACCACTGGGGCTCCATGAACTGGACGTTGGGATTCTGCCGATGGGGTTTTTTTGTTGGTTTTTCTCTTTCTTTGTTAAATATATATATATATATATATACACATTATTTTTTTTTCTTACAAAAATAAATTTAGGCTTTTTTTTTTTTAATAATTTTTTTCCGTAGAAGTTTTTTTTTTTGTTTTTTTTTTGTTTTTTTCACTTGTAAACATCTTTTTGCTTTTGCTTTTTAAATTAAGATAAAGTGAGCTCAAAGTACCCGTTCCATCGCAAAGTGCTAAGACTTCTTTGTATTTATTTTTTTTTTCTGGTTTATTGTGGTTTTTATCATGGTTGGTTGTTGGTTTTTTTTTTAATTCTCCTTTTTTTTTAAATTCTTTTTTATTGCTTTTTTTTGTGTGTGAGTTTTGCTTTGTTTTTATTTCTGCATTAAATAAAACATCCGTCTCTCCCCCAGCCCCACCACTCAGCCCTCCCCCCCAGCACACGCTCCCATCTCACTCCCTCTCCAAAATACATTCGGCCAATAAAACCTGCTCTTTGCTGTTTTGAAAGTAAAAACACCAAAAAAAAACAAGGAAATAAAACCAAAAAAATAAAAGGAAGAGAATCTAAAAAGTGCTTTTTTTTTCTTTTAAAATAAAAGGGCTTAAAAATCTTTTCTTTTTCTGTTTCATTTCATTTAAAAATGTGCATTTAGAAAACAGGTGACCAGCTGAAAGGTGCCTTTTCTCATCGTCCTCCGCTAACCCCAAGGGGTATTTACCCGCCTCTCGAGCCATAGAGCATCTCTATATATATATATATATTTACTTTTGGGGAAGGGGGGGAGCGGGGGGGTGCAGCTCCTCACCCCCCTCCCTGCCCGAAGGCCTCCTGCCCCCTCAAGGGAGACCTCAAATAACCTTTTCCAAGAGGAATTGCCCATTTTTAGGCGCTTTCGGGGCTTTGCTGCACCGGCCGGTGCCCAAAATCCACTGTGGAGATTGGGGGGGGAGGCTCCAGCTCCACCCCCCCCAAACCCAGCCCCATCGGTGCTGGGAAGGGGCCGGTGGGATCCACCCGGTGCCGGATCCGGACCCATTTCGGCTCCTTCCCGGGAGCACAGGGACCCCCTGGGATGGGGACGGGTGCACCCTCAGTGGTGGCACTGGCATGGGGACGGTGTCGTCACCTTGGGTACCCCAACACTGGATGTCCCCAATGCCAGGTGTCCCCAACATGGGGTGTCCCCAGTCTTGGGTACCCCCAACATTGGATGTCCCCAACATGGGGTGTCCTCACCTTGGGTACCCCCAACACTGGATGTCCCCAACATGGGGTCTCCCCAGCCTTGGGTACCCCCAACATTGGATGTCCCCAACATGGGGTGTCCTCACCTTGGGTACCCCCAACACTGGATGTCCCCAACATGGGGTCTCCCCAGCCTTGGGTACCCCCAACATTGGATGTCCCCAACATGGGGTGTCCTCACCTTGGGTACCCCCAACATTGGATGTCCCCAATGCCAGGTGTCCCCAACATGGGGTGTCCTCACCATGGGTACCCCCAACATTGGATGTCCCCAATGCCAGCTGTCCCCAACACGGGGTGTCCTCACCTTGGGTACCCCCAACATTGGATGTCCCCAATGCCAGCTGTCCCCAACATGGGGTGTCCTCACCCTGGGTACCCCCAACATCGGATGTCCCCAACATGGGGTGTCCCCAGCCTTGGGTACCCCCAACATTGGATGTCCCCAGTGCCAGGTGCCCCCACCCCAACAATGGGTGTCCCCAACACAGGGTGTCCCCGCACCCCACGTCCCACCCTGCAAACTCCCTCTCGTCCCTCACATGATTGGGCAAATTTCAGGCAATTTTCGGCAATTTTCTCCCCGGTGCCCATCCCAGCTTCACGCGGGGCTGCCGGGACGGACCCTGAGCCCTCACCCCAAAACCCTGACCCCATGTCCCTGGATGCTGCCCCGGGACGCAGCAGCCACCGCGGGGGCTCTGACTTCCCATAGAGCAGAGTGGGGAAGGCCCCACTCCAGGCCCCTGACTGAGCCCTTCCTCTCCTACCACCTCATTTTTTTTTTGCTATTTTTGCTTTTTTTTCCTTAAATAGATCTCTCTGAAATAAGTATTTTATTATTTTTTTTTTTCTTCTCTCTTTTTAACGTGTGTTTGGACACAAAATAAAGCTTTGGATTTACATGGAAGCTCTTTTCCATGCGACACAGCCACTTTCCATCCCCGCCCCGTGCTGCCTAGCGTCTGCCTTTCCAAGTGAAGGTCCTTGGCTACTGAGGGATCCTCGGGGGAGCCCTGCTTACGATGGGAAGATTGGAAACGTAAAATCTATTCTCTGTTTTTTTTTTTGTTTTTTCTTTTTTCCCCTCTTTTTTTTTTCTTTTTTTTTTTTTTTTTCTTAAAAAAAAGGGAGAGAAACATCTCTAAAGAGAAAAAAAAACGGGAGGAAAAGTTGCTAACTATAAGGGGTTGGTTGGTTGTTTTTTTTCTTGTGATGCTTTCTGTGATGTTTTTGGTTTAGGAGAGTCCTTGCGTGTTACCCTCAGCCGACCCTCCTGCTACATTCAATCCCGACGCTTCGTTAGCCGAAGGCTCCTCAAAGTGCTGCTGCTCGGGGCCGTTCCTCTGCTGGGTGTCCTCTGATTCCTGACTCTCCCCACCCGTTGGGAAGCTCCCATCTTCCGCGCTGCCCGGCGGGGTGCTGGGGAGAGCCCCGGCATCCCTCACCCGGGGCTTGCGGCCCCTCCGCGATGGAATCCCGTTGCATCCATCTTTTTTAAGGTGCCTGTGCAAGTGGTCGGAGCGGACGAAAGTCTTGAAGCAGCTGTCGCACTGGTAGGGCCGCAGGCCGGTGTGGACGCGCATGTGGTTCTTCAAGTCGTAGTTGTGAGCGAAGGCGGCGCCGCATTGCTGGCACAAGTACGGCTTCTCCCCCGTGTGCTTCCGCATGTGAACCTTCAGCTTGTCCTGCCTGGGGGGGGGACACAAAGGACAGGGAAGGGGAGGGCAGGTCAGCTGGGGGGGGGGGGCTGCCTTCATCCCCAAGAGTGTGGGACAGGGCTGAGCATCGCCTGGTGCGGGGTCAGAGGGAACCGGGGTGGAAAAGAGCTTTAAGAGCATCAAATCCAACCGTGCCCAGCAGTGCCAAGGCCACCCCTGACCCATGGCACTGAGGCCTCGTCTCCACGGGGTGTGAGCACTTGCGGGGACGGTGCCTGCAGCCCTGTTCCAATGCCTGAGCACCCTCTGGGGCAGGAATTGTTCCTCAGCTCCATCTAAACCTGCCCTGGTGCAGCTTGAGGCCGCTTCCTCTTGTCCCATCCCTTGTTCCTTGGGAGCAGAGCCCAGCCCCTCCTGGCTCCATCCTCCTCTCAGGCAGTTGTAGGGAGCCATCAGGTCCCCCCTGAGCCTTCTCTTCTCCATCTGACCCCCCCAGGTCCCTCAGCCCTTCCCCATCACACTCGGGCTCCAGGCCCTGCACCAGCTCCAGTGCCCTTCTCTGGCCCCATCCAGCACCTCAATGTCCAAGCACGGGTTCGGGTGCGAGCCCCGTGCCGTGGCGCTGGCTCCGGTCAGGCGGTGCTGCCGCAGCGCACCCGAGCCAGGGGAGGGCACTTGCAGCAGCCGGGCTGGAGGCCAAGGGAGCCACGTGAGCCGCTGCTTCCTGCAGGAAAAACCCATCAGGCCCGGGGCCCATGGCCCCACATGGGGAACCCAACTCCCTGCTATGGGGCAGAGCCCGGAGCGGCAGAGCCACCGCTGCCGTCAGCCATGGGGGCCAACCCCAGCAGCACGAGGAGCCCCAGGGAGCCCTAAACCTGCAGGGAAGGACGTGTCCACCTCCGGTCTGAACACCCTGGGAAGCAGCGCAGGGCACACCAGCACGGCTCCTAATTCCCTATGGGATCACGCAAAGCGTTATCGTCGTCGTTGTAACATCGGCAATCAGCAGAGCGCCATCGGCGCTCCTCCCACTGCCAACACAGAGGAACCAGGAAGCAGAAGGCAGTGGGAACCGACGGGCTCCGGTCCTCACCCAGCAAGGGGGTGGCAGGGAACACCCCAAATCAAACAGCCTTCACCCCAAGTGCTCCTGCCAGAGCCGCAACACTGGCAGGGGTTGGAACCGGATGAGCTCCAAGGTCCCTTCCAGCCCAAACCATGCCGTGTTTCTGTACGCGGCGTTTTTAAATGGCACAGGGAAGAGATTTGTTTCCAAGCTGTCACCCGATGGGATGAGGATGGGGAGCACAGAGAGGGAATGCAAAGGGGTGTAATAAGGCTGATGGAGTGAGGTTTGTTCCCACTCTGACATTAGAGGCTCTGAGATGAGGCTTCAAGCCCCAAGTGCTGGGGGAGAAGCAACAAAAAGCAACTGATGGGCACCCCTTTTGAGCAGAGGAGACCTGGACCAGCACCTGAGCTGGGCCCACTCTGCTGTGCCCCATGGCAAGGCTGCCCTGGGGGGACAGGGCAGAGGGAGCAGGAAACCAGCTGCAGCCTCATGGAGGCTGTTCCACAAGTGGCGTGACCGCCTGAGCCGCGCTCCTGTCCCCGTGTCCCATCCAGGCTCCTCTGTGCCCAAACGCCAGCTGCAGGGAGAAGCAGGGGCAGGTATTTTGGCTGGAAAATGGCACAGCCCTGCTGTGGGATGAAAGGACACAGCGCTTCCCCCCTGTCCTTCACAGGGACGCCAAGGGGAGCAGGTCCCCATCCCGTACCCACAACAGTCTGGGTTGGAAGAGGCTTTCAGAGCTCATCCAGTTCCACCCGCCCGCAATGAGCAGGGACCTCTTCAACCAGAGCAGGCTGCCCAGAACCGCGTGCCCTTGGCAATGGGGCTGGCGCTGCCCCAATCCCAGGCTTCCCCCCTCATCTCTCCCCCTCTCCTCCAGGGACCCCGCGGCGTTCCCACCCCCTCCAGCTCCTCCATCGGCAGCAGGACCCCGTCCCGCTCAGGTGTGGCAGAGGGCTCGGGCTCAGCGCCGGGCAGGGAGGTGCCGCGTGGCAGGGCCGGGTGCTGGCATCCTGCCCCCGCCATTATCTGCATTCCTCAGCTCTCCAGCGTGGGGCTGGGTGCGGCCGTGGCCATGGTGTGCACCGGGGAGGGGGCTGGCAGCGCCGTGGGGCAGGACGCGGCCTCCTGCCCACGGCTCAGCCCCGGCGGCTTCACGCCGGAGCCGCCCGCTGCGTCCACGGGCTGCCCCATGGACCCCAGTGCTGGTGCTGGCAGCGACGCAGGCGGATGTCTCAAGGGCAGGAATATCCCAAGGACAAGCAGCCCCCAGAGCCCCCCTGAGCAGGGCTGTGGAGGAGGACACCAGGGTGGGACCCCAGCCACCAGAGCCAGCGAGGAGGCGGCGCTGGGACGCGTGGACTTGAGTGAACCGCAGGGATTTGAACAATATCCCCTTTCTTCGGCGCTCCCGTGGTGGATGGAGGGGAGGAGCGGAGGAACCCTGATTAGAAACAGGGCTGAGGAGAACGCCCCCAGGGAGCTGAACCACCGGGGGTTGTGCTGCTCGGGGCCACCATCGCCCCACACACCACGGTTGGCTGAGAGTGGCCACGAGCAGTGCGGGCTCTGACCTCTTCCCAAACCCAACTGCCAGGGCTTCAAACTCCCCGGCTCCTGCCTCAACCCTGGGCACCTCAGCCACGATGGACACCCCAAGGCCTTCAGTTCTGCTGCATCAACCCCGTTATCTGGCCTTTGCAGAAGCCCAGGTCTGGCCAGGTTTCCAGCAGAGCTCAGCAATTCAGGACCCCGGGACACTGTGGCACCGTGCCCCATGAGACACCTCAAGAGCCAGGCACCCAAATTGCTCCTCTGGCCTTCACTTGCCCGTTAAGATGGGAGCGAGCTGAGCAGGCAAAGTAAAACTGCCCCAGATCAGCGCAGGGGAAGCCAGGAGCCGGTGGTGCCTGGGGCAGCCCCTGTCCCCCCGCGGCCGCCCGCTCCTTACCTGGTGAATCGGACTTTGCAGATGTTGCACTCGTAGGGCTTCTCGCCGGTGTGGGTGCGGATGTGGCGCGGCAGCTTGCCCGCTCCTTGGATCACCTTCTCGCAGATGGGGCACTTCTGGAATGCTTTCGCCCTGATCTTCTTCTCCACCTTCTGGGACCAGGAGGGGTAGACATCGCCCTCGTTCGAACTGCCGAAGTATTTCAAGTAATAATCCATGACCCCATCGTCATCCTTGCGGTCGTCCTCCCCGAGCTGCTGCCTCCCCACGGAATTCATCATCTGCTGCAGCAGGGCGCTCGCAGCCATCCCATCCACCTCCCTTCCATCATCCTCCGTCTCCGCTCCAGCAGGAACGAAGCTGGGGGAGTCACCGGCTTCCTGCTGGTCCAGAGGGCCCCCCGGGGTGCCCTCCTCTTCTCCCGGCGTGGCCAGGCCACGGCTGCTGTAATGTCCATTCTGAGAAGGGGAAAACATGGAGCCGGGAGCCGCCTCCTCCTCCTCTCTGTCCAGCCACATGGCTGGGTTGCTGTCAGGATCACAGTCATTCGCCTTTGGTCTTTCGTTTAGGGGGGCTTGCGAGTACAAGTCCATGCCATTGCAGTCCGGCTCCTCCTCCTCCTCTGGGCCTCGGATGTTCAGTCTCGAAAGGTCTCTCAACTCTGGGTTGGTCCACGGAAAGCTGCCTTGATGGCCATTGACGGGGTTGCTCTGGAAGAACTCCAGGTACTCTTTTGCTCTGAGATGGTTCCTTTGATCAATTTGATCTACTGTATCCATCTGGTCATTTTTGGCCAGAATCTTCCTGTCCAGGAGATCCGTGCAAACATCCCTCACCGCCGGGATCTCCAGCAGTGTGGCGGCGTTGAGGATGTCGTTGACGTTTGAAGTGCTGACGGTAAGGGTCGCGGTGTAAGCGAACTCCAGCAGAGCCGACAAGGCGTCTGCGCTCACAAAGTCTATCTCATACACGTTTTGCTGGTCCACCACTAACCCTGAGGTGAAGAGCTTCTTGAAGTACTGGCTGCAGGCCGCCAGGACGGAGCGGTGGGTGGGGAACTCCTGGCCTTCCACCAAGATGACCACGTCGCACAACAGCCCGTTGTTTCTCTGCTCATTCAGGCTGCTGAGGATGTCGCTGCTGTGATCGGGGAACGGGATCCCGATGGGGCCGTCCACGCCACCCGCCATCTTCGATGCAAAAGGCTACGAGAGAAGAAGGAAGCTCCGTGAGTCACGGGAGGCATCACATCACACAGGCACAGTCCTCAAGGCAGAGCAGGGACCTGGCTGCCGATGCCAACGTGCACCAGCTACCAGCTCCTCTCCACATCCTCATCTAAGACATCACCCTCATCAGCAGGTGAGGATGGATCCACGCTCACCTCCGCTCTGGGAAGGAGCAGAAGTGCAGCCCAGATGCTTGAGAGAATCTGGGAGAAGAGGTGAATTAGCACGGATCTGGGTCAGAGCAAGCAAGCCTTGGCAAGGACCAGGGTTAACACAGCCAGGCTGCATCAGGACCGAGCTGGCAAGGCATGCCCGGCCTTGGGCTACGGTGGCTTGAGCCTCACCAGTCAAGTCGAGGAGTATTTTCCAATCCCACCACTTCTCCTGGGAAGGTTTCCTGCTCATTCAGCCCTGCTCTGCCCAGCTGAACTCATGACAGTCACAGAATCATGGAATGCTTTGTGCTGGAAGGGACCTTAAAGCTCCTCCAGCTCCAACCCCTGCCACGAGCAGGGACCCCTTCCACTGGAGCAGCTTGCTCCAAGCCCCTGTGTCCAACCTGGCCTTGAACACTGCCAGGGATGGGGCACCACCAGGAAAAGCATTCCCATCACTTGTTCCTGGGCTCCCCTTGTCTGCAGGCAGGGTGCTGGTGATGAGCATCCTTTGGGAAGGGCCCAGCAGCAAGCTCAGCGCTCCAGAGCCCTGGTGTGCAGGAACGGGGGAGCACCAACCACCCCAGCCTGAGCTTTACAGAGAGCACCGGAGCCACCTAAACCCTTGGCACCCGCTGCACCTTCCCCAGGAGCAGGTCTCCCCAAGGGCCAGCACCAGCTCCCCTCTCAGAAAGGCTCCAGCAGAAGCCGCAGTTCTTTCTTATGCACAGCGTTAGCTTGGGAAAAGACAACCAGGTCACTCCTGACCCGGCAGCACAACACAAATGGATCCACGTGGCTTTAAACACATCCTCTCTTCAAAGGCTGAGGAAGCCAGGGCGAATCGAGCAGCTCCGTTCCAAAGGGATCCCCCCTCGCTGGCAGAAGGGCACTGGGGCAAGCCCTGGCAAGAGCGAAACCTGCCCTGCTTCACCACTCTGCTGCCCACAACAAGACCCTCAACTTCACCCAGGCCCAGTCTACTGCTTCCTGCAATGGGGAGGGAATGATGCTCTGCTCCTCCCCATCTCAGTCACCCCCGTACTCCTTGCGGCAGAGATGGCACCTGCCTTTCCATCTCCGTATTTCACCACCACCACCCCGAGCCCCGGGATCAGGAGAAGACACAAGTCATCCGGTTCACAAAGCACCCTGCCACCAGTGCAAGCATCACCGTGCCCCGTTTACAGATGGGGGAACTGAGGCGCAGAGGGAAGCAGCTGCCCCGTGCGGCAGCGGCGGGTGGGGGACACACACGGATGAGTCAGGAGCACCCAAGTAATTACACAGGAAGCGACTCCCAGCGCCGCGTTACGGAGCTGGCAACCCGGCTGCAAAACAACAGCGGCTTCCCGACACACGCAGCCACCCCCATCCCCAGCACGTTTCCCGGGAGTTCTTTGTGTTTCCTCGTTTTGTAAAAGCTTCGTTAACCCAAGAGGAGGAACAAAATCCCAAACAAGGGATTTCTGCACCTTGTTTTGGGCAACGGGAACACGGGAGAGGGCGGTTCTGAGCCTGCTCTGAGGGACAGCCCTTAACACGAACCACCAGTGATGTCCAAAGAGCAAACGTGCCGGGGGTTCAGGGTGGGATGAGCCCCAGGAGCCGGGCTGGATGCACAAGTCCGGCCACGAAGCCCAGGCATGGAAGCAAAGCAGCTTCCCGGGATGCCCGCAGCAAGGACAACGACTCCAGAGCTGGTTCCCAGGCTCCTGCAGCAGCAGGGATTGCATTCGGGGCTGCTGGCTCACAGGGTTTTAGGATAAGGAGCCCACACTAGGGAGGAAAGGGCTGAGCAGAGCCTGGGGAGCAGGAAAGCTCCAAACTCGGGCACCGGCTTGCGGGGTGACCTTGGGCAAGGTCACTGCATCTCTGCATCCACAGCGGGGTCCAAGGGACCCCTCCTGGCCTCTCAAGTGGCTGGGGTACCATGGGGGAAGCCTCCACTGCCTCCTCCCCACCAGGACAGCCCCAGGGCTCCCTGAGCCCCCCTGATCCGAGCCACCAGAGCACATCACTCCCTTAAACAATGGGTCTGACACCTCTGCCCACCCCCCAAATGCTTCCTGGCCCTGGAAACAACAGGAGAGCCTCCCTCCCCCTGCTTCCCCCCTCTGAACTGAGATGCTTTACAAAGCATTCGGGCAATACAGCCGAGCTCCATCACCCACCCAGGCGGGCCCTAGGGACGGGTGGGACCTGGGGGAGCAGGTCAGGCCGTGCAGCAAGGTCACCCCCAGCCCAGCCATGGGGCTGGCAGGAGCAGCCCGACAGTGTGGGAACGGTGGCGGGGTCATGGGACCGCCGGGGGCTGGCATGGGAAGTGGTACAAGTTTGCAGCTCATTCTGCAAGCACAACACGGCCTTTGTGTCCCTCATCTGCGGCGGCCCGGGACGGGCAGGGGTGGGACGGGCTGCCCTGAGCCCCCCCAGGAATGGCTCCGGCACCTGGAATGCTCCAGGCACAGAGGCTGGGCCCTTCAAATCACAGCCAAATCACTTGTCAGGGGGCTGAATGGACGGCGTGTTAAAGCCTGGGGATTAACCGGAGACAGAGCCTTCCACCTTCACGGGTTCACAGAGCAGGCACAAGACGCAGCAGTGCAATGACACGATGGGCAAAATCCTCTGGGAAAGGTCCCGATGGCTGGGTGACAGTGAGCAAAGCCATTGGCACAACAGCCAGCTAGCTCCCTACCTTGGCAAGGGTGAGGTCTGAATGGGCCACCAAGGGGGAGCAGCTTCCACTCCTGGCCTGGATTTCCCAGCACGCAGCTCTTTGTTCTCTCTACACCCTCTGATCACCCAGCAGCATCACACACTCGCTGTCCCAGACCGAGTGTCTCCGCAGGGCCACAAAGGTGCCACATTTCACCCCAAAGTGCCCGCGTTTGAGGCGCCTGGAGCTCGCCCTCCCATAGCACCCATGGCAGCGGAGGGAGCACCGGGCACTTAAAATACAGCCCAGTTGAAAGAGGGAGCTTACAGCAACCCCAGAGCTCTCAGATGTATTTACCAACCTGATTTACAAGCCTGGCCTAACTGCCCAGCTAATTCTCCTTTCAGCAGTGCTGAACCCGCTCTGCCTTTCCAAGACACCAACGCAAGGGAGCTTTGGCTGTTCCTGGCTCCAAAGCCTGGATTCCAGGCAGGAGAAGCTGTCATTGCGCTGTGCAAGCAGTGGTGCAGAACCCCAAGGTGCTGCTCAAGGCAACCCCGGCTGTCCCGCACCCAACCCGCTCCGCACTGAGTCTGCCTCCTGTTTGATGCTGCTCCTCAGCGCTAAAAGGCTCTTTCCTTAAGCTCAAGTTATCCACTTGCTCCTTCCAAACCCAGCAGAGGAGCTGCAGCAGAGCAGAATGGAGTTCACCGAAACCCCTGCGCTCGCGCTCGCTCGCACCCAGCGGGAGGGATGTCACCCCACCGCTTTCCTCCAGGAGCTGTGGAATGTGACATTTACATTCAAATGAGACGACCACATTAAGATGGGATCACAACCAAAAGCGCTGACACAACGCTGCTGAATTACCAGTTTTCCATGCCACCTCAGTGGTTTGGTTGGGGTTTTTTCCTTCTCTCTTGGCACTGGGCAAACCGGGGAACCTGAGCAGCTCGGAAGGGCTCGGAACCGCGCAGGTATCGGGTGAAGAGCTGAGTCACATCTGCTGAGCAGGGAACAGGGGCTGTTTTCAATGTGCTCTTCATCTGGAAGAGATCCCGAAGCCCTTTACAAAGGGCAGAGCTCTCCTCTCCTCGCAGGTGCCACCCGCTCCAGTAGCGCAGAGGGGAAGCTGCAGCAATAACGCGCACCCACTTGGGGCAGGAAGGGAAAAATCATCCTCGCCTTTTCCACTGAGCACCAAGCAAAATGGCTTTAGGGCACCTCTACAATCCCCAGCACGAGGCTTCCTGGGAGTAACTGCCTTTTGGGCTACAGCACCTGGTTATCTGTACCCTATACGGGACAGTACAGGGGTTATTTGGCCTCCTGCAGCTCAAAGGTACCCAAGAAACAGGGATGACAAGCTGCTGTGCCCAGTTTCTTGGGAGGAAATGTGCATATGAGAGCAAGGGCAGGCTCTGCAGAAACCCTGCTATGTGTTGGAAAAGGATTATTAAAATAATGTTGCTATATATATATATCTATATATGTATAGAAAAAAGGCAGTGGTTTGCTGCCCAAGACCCAAACATTATCCCAGCCCTCACTCGCCACCGACCGGAGAAATGGGCATTCTTTCCCTATGAATAGCTCACCCCAATTACAGGTCACACAACGCAAGCCCTTGTGCCTCTTCACTTTGTATTTCGGGAGCGATCATCCCAGTTCCCCTCTTCCCTTCTCCCAGCTGCACGGCCACATCGGCAAGCCGGGATCCCTCGAGATGAAAGGCAGCTCTCCGGCCATTTGGAGCGTGAGCCATCGTCTCTGCTGACACCAAGCTCTGCAACAGCTCAAGGACAAGCCCGAGCAGGTCTCCCTCTGCCCAGGATCCACCCTAAACTATGCAGAGGCCTGGGGAAACACACCTAGCACGCAGCAGCACAAAGCCAGCAAGGTGGGAAGGTGGTGGTAGGCAGGAGGAAATGAAGGAGGGTGTTTCGCCTGCTTGGGAGAAGTCACTGCTTCAACCACTCTACGGTGCTATTAAAATTCAACTGCTCTCTAAAGGAATGTGCTGTTGGCAGCCTGGTGCTAACCCAGCTGAGTTACGTGGACCTGCAAAAGATGCACGGTCCCGAGAGGAAGACCCTGCGCACCAACAGAAGCCGATGGCACTGGGTGGCAAAATTAAGATTAAATAAAAGCAAGTGATTTGGTTTGGGTTTTTTTATTAAATCTAAAATGTTGACAGTGCAATGGGAGGATCTCTTTTGTGTTTAGCAGGTAACAGCCATCAACAGCTAAGAGGGGACTGCAGCTTCCTGATGTCTTGGCTGGACATCGCACACGGGGTAGAACACCAGAGGACACGCATGGCATGACCAAGATCATGCAGCTATTGAAGTGAAGAGATCAGAGCAGCACAAGCATCCTGCAAATATCTGTGGGCTCCTGGTGGACAATATGACTCTGTTCTCCAGCCCCTCCAGCTCCCACAGCTCCTCATCTGAAGGCCCTGACTCTGGGAAGCATCATGTTCCCTTCATTCAGTGCAGGGTCTTCTGTTACCACAGCTCTCATCGCTGGATTCACAAGGGGGAAGCTCGCCTAAGGAATAAGACTGGCCACATCACGAGGATTCAGTCAGCTCCTGAGCACACAACCAGCCCAAGCTCCCACTCCACTGCCTCCTCAAAGCGTTTACTTCTGATGCCCCCAAAGTTCAGAGCTCCCCGAGCATCCCACTTCCCAACTTGCACATGAAGAGGAGAAGCAACCGGGATGCTGGGACAGTCTGAAGGCAGCCCAGGCTCCTCAGCCCCAGCAACCAGCCTTCGTTTCAGTCCAACTTGATGAACTCGCACCACTATCAGGTAAGCAAACCAGCTGGGGCTTCCCTTGCCACTGCCAGCTCAGACCTGCCAGGGAGGTTTGCCTCTCCCTACTGTCTAGAAAGAAATGCCTGGGCAGCGCAGGAAGCTCCAGCGCAGTGAACCCGCGTTCTAGGACTGCTTCATCCCAAGCAGCTGCCCAAGGTAAAAGCAAATCTACCCCAAAACCCTGCGGTACCATCAACCGCCCTTCCTTCAACCACTACATCCTTCATCTTAGCAGAGCCAAAGCACTTTACGAGCCGTAGATGGACCAGGAAGAAACACCTAATACACGACAGAAACAACAATCTCCAGGGCAGGACACACAAGGATTTAGCAGCCCAGAAGTTCAGGCAGGAAAGGAGAATCCCACATCCTGCAACTGCTGCCAAGGGAACTCTGGTAGGAAGAATATCTGGTAATTGCTCCCATTGAAGCCTGGATGGAGCGCTGGAACCAAACACCCCTCAGCCCCTCAATGAGCATCCTGGGAACTTTGATGACCACAAGTAATAAAGAACCTTGATTTTCCTTCGTCTTTAAAGCAGAGTAATAACACTAATCCCCTCCCGGAGCAGAGCACCTCGGAGGCAGGAGCGGTGCCAAGAGCTGCCTTTGCCTTGGTGCTCTCCTCTCCTGGGGCTGGCCAAGAGGGGCAGATCTGCAGAGCTGGTGGAGCAAGGACAGCCCTTCCCCAGCCGCCAGCCAGCCATTTCCTCGCTCGGGAACGGCTGCATCCTGTGCTCATTCACAGCAGCCTGCGTAGGTCTGATATATTTGGCAGAGAATCTAAATTGGGCTGGAAGAGCTGCATTGAAGAATTCGGATGGAGAAGTCCCAAGCCCACGTTACACCGGTGTTTCGGCTTGGATACCGAATCGGGCTACCAAGGGCCAACCACCAAGGCTCTCATCAAGGTGACACATCTCCTGGCCAGACAGGTTCTGGGGTAATTCAGCATCTCCCCGCTCCTGCAGGCAGCCCATGGTATCCCCGAGAGCCCAATTTAAATGTTACACCTCAACCCATTTATAATCATTTCAGTATTCAAACGCGCCCCTCTCCCAGCCCTCACCACTGTGCCAGCGGTGGGAAGAAGCACAGAGCTCCACCAAGGCACCTCGGTGGCGGAACAGTGACCGGCTGTGCCAAGCCACAACCTGGAATTGGGACTCCTAAATCCTGCCACTGAGGCAGGCTGCAAAGCAAGCAGTGGAAGAGATAACCACTGCCAAGGTGGAGCTGCTCCCTGCGGGGCTGCTTAAGGGGATGCTACAGGTCTGGGACTCCTCGGTGCGCTAGAGGAGATCATGAGGGACACAGCTACAGAACGCACCAGGAGGAAAGGGTTTATTTGCTCTTCATGCTCTCAAACGGCTTGAGTGCAGGTGCTTCTCGGGTGATGGCCCAGAAGAGAGGACAGGGCCAGATGTGGCTTTTTCCCAGCAGCACGGACAGCGAGAGGACAAGTGCTGCTGAGGGAAACGCTCACGACCACCACCTTCAACACCAAATCCACCAAACAAGTACCCCTTCAGCAATCCCACCCGTTTCTCTCCCTGCTTCCCCATTAAGCCGATCCAGGCTCCAACCCCTAAGCCCAACCACAGTGCTGAGAGCATTACTACTGCCAACTAAGAGAGTTAAACCAGAATCAGCAAAGGCAGAGTCACCTTCACAGTGCCCAGGGCTCCCTGAATGTCCTGAATACCTGGGGAGAGGCACCTCGCAGGATGAGGGCTATGGAATCAGGGAATGGTTTGGGTTGGAAGGGACCTGCAAAGCTCATCCAGTCCAACCGCCTGCAATGAGCGGGGACACCTTCAACTAGACCAGGCTGTGCAGAACCACATCCAGCCTGGCCAGGGATGGCGCATCCACCACCTCTCTGGGGAACCTATGCCAGTGTTTTACCACCCTCTGTAAAGATGCCTTTCCACACATCCAGCCTGAACATCTCCTTTACAAAGGAAGGACCCAATGGCTATGGCTCTCACCCAGACCTACTGCCATTCCCCACACAGAGATGCGTCACAGCGTAGCTCTATCTCTGAAGATGCTGGTAGCTCACTTCCACAATGAAGAAACCAGATGAGGGACGACCAAACACCATGCTCTGCAACGCTGCAGAACCAAACATCACACTCTGCAACGCTGCAGATCCCCACTGCTGGGCAGGGACACCGCACAGTGCATGGGGAAGTTGGGTTTCAGCTGCAGCACCAACTCCTGGCAACCCCCAGAAGCAGCCTTAGCCCCTGAGAGAGCAGGGCTCTGCTCCTGCTGCCACGTCACCCTGCCAGCACCAGAGCTGGCCCAGCACAGCCAAAGAGCCTCCTCGAGCTGCCACCCCCCAAAGCCACCCCCTCTCCATGGCTGACAGCAGCCACCAGGCCGTCCCGAGACCTCAGTGATGTTGCAAGGTGAGCTTGAACTGGTTACTCCACCCAGACCTCCGTGCCAATTTGCTCCTTTGTCATCAGAGACCGCAGTTAATCCAGCAGGAATGTGCCTTGCTTCGAGCCTGTGCAGTCACAGACCCGAGGACCCCGTGTGTTTCCCTTGCAGGGCTTTACTTTCCTGCTAGAAGCCTCCCCAGCACCGGCACCATCGATCTGCCTTGGTGCTCCTCAACACGATGGTCCCGGGTCCATCGAATGAGCTCCGTGTGCCGGGACGGTCACCAACGGCCACCAGGGAACAGGAATGCCCCCATGCCAAGAAGAAACAAGCCACCATCCCCTGAGAAGGCCAAGAGCCACCCAGTGACCCTCAGACCCTGCCCAAACCCACCTTCACCCAGCAAGGCTCACAGTTGCCTTCACTCCAGTCACTCCTCTCCTCAGCTGAGCCACTGCAGCCTACACAGGCAGCCCTCAGCCCGCTGAGAGAGCATCCCAGCCTGCTTTACAGGCCAGGAAGGCCACCCCTGGGTTAATGGAAGCTGCTTGTTTTGCTGCTGGAACAAACCCTTCCAAAGCCAAGCCCAAGCGTTCCCACACCCCTCGTGCCGCAGCCCTCCGACGGGCTTTCTCCCACATAGCTCCGCTGCTGCCGTACGGCAACCGAGCGGCTCCCTGCAAACCCACAACGGGGGGCTCAGGAGATCCTGCACAGCACCGAGCCCTTTGCTGCTCAGCCCCGGCTTCTCCTGAAGGCTGCAGAAAGCCCCAGATGTTGTATGCAGAGGGAAAAAGAGAATACAAGGTACGAAACCGTGCGCTCTTCTTGCCTATGAGCACAGTGCGTACGGAAAGGGAAGGTTTCTTTTCCAACTCAAACGCCCCGTAACGCTGAAGGTCCCAAGATCCACGCAGGAATAGGCTGCCAGTGTTGTAGAAAGACAGAATTCGGCCCCTTTGCCAAAGGGAATGACTGGGGGCTTGTCCTGAAGAAGCAAAGCTGCCATCAACATTGACACAAGGCACGAGGGCTGCAGGGCCACCAGCACATCCCAGCCACCAAGGCTGGATGAAAACAAGAGCTTCTGCAGGTATTTATACACCCTCAGAGGCCAGGCACAGCCAAAGAGGCCAAATCCTGCACCCACCGCTCCAGCCAAGATCCTTCCAAGGCACCACCAGCCCTTTCCCTGACAAAGGCTGACTGTAACTGCCCCTTCACTGCACGATCCCCTCCCCTGTTACAGCTCCTCTCCATCTCCTAAGCACAGGGAGCCATGAGAAACTCTCAAACCCCAAGTACCCCCATTCCAACAGTGCCAGCACCCATCCGCTTCCTCACACACCCTGCTTTCCACCCCAGCTGAGCCCCAAACCCACACATCCCTCTCCCACTGCACTGCCATGTCACAGGTTCCCCTTTGCAGCCTCCATGTCATCCTCCCCCTCTGACAGCCCTGATGCTTCCTGCTTCGCCCCCTCTGCCCTCAGCTTTGGAGGTCCAGCACCAACCCAACTGCCTCAAATGGCACCTCAAAAACCTCTTTTCTACACCAGGAAGGGTGAGAGAAAAAAAAGGCAAAATAAATGGAGGCCAAGACTGAAGTTTCCTGACGAAGCAGAGCGCACCGGGCAGGGCAGTCCTTTAGGTAATTCCTAGCTGGTGGATGAACACACAGCTCGCCCTGCCATTCTCGGCTCCACACGACATGCAGAAGCGAATCCCAGTAGCAAACATGCCACACGCTTCATCCCCACCAACGCTGTCCTGCCATGGAGCTCCTTCCCTCCCCTCCTCAGCACACAACCGGGATGCAGGGAGGGAACGCTGAACCGGCACTGCGTGTACTCTGCCTGTTGGGGCAAGAGGCTCTGGGTAACCAGAGAGCAGCAACCTGTAGCTACAAGCCTCCCTCGATGCTTGCCCAGCTCTGTGCTGGGCAGGCAGTCAAGCAAACAGGAAAGAAGAAGAGCTATCGACTGACTGGTTTCCAGTTTGCTGGTGGGAATTAGGGAGGTGCATGAACCAGGAAGGAAACAGGGCACACAACTGGAGTTTAACAACAGGCAACAAGGAGTTAAAACGCAGCACTGGGAAGCGTGGAGCATCCTCTGCTGTGACGCTAAGCGGGGCAGCAGCGTTTCCAGGAGCGGGGAGAGGATCTCCCATGGGATGGGCATTACAGAGCTGCAGGGGTGGGAAGGGGATGGAAAATGGTCCGGAGGGGGCAAGGAAACCACCCATAAGCGCCAGCACCGTGTGCTTCTGCACCCCGGGAGGGGACGCGGCTTCGAAGAGCTCGATGGAAAGTATTTGAGACAGCAAAGGCTGTCTCCAGGGAGATCCCGCTCCCGACACTCCTCCTGGCCGCACGTTCAGAGGGGTCGGCGTCACAGAGCCGGTGCTTGCCAGGGGATCTGCGGCTCATCTCACCCCCGTGGCCTTGGCTCCCACCTGCACCACGGGGCAGCTCGCAGCAGTTTCCAGTTTCTCACACCTTGTCACATTCCGAGGGGACTCTGCTCTGAGAGCTTCCCTCCACCTGCAGCCCAGGGCTGCTGCCTGCAGGCTCCCAGGACGCTTCCAAGTGCCTCAGGGGGAAGGAGCCCCACCACCATGTGAGGCACGAACCCACTTCAGTTCCCTGTGCTCCACGGAAGCCGCGTCCGGGCTCTGCTACAGGAGCCGGCAGTGACACCGGGGAGGCAGGGAAACTGAAACTAGGCACGGAGGGAAGACGATCCGGCCACGGAGCTGGGCGAGAAACAATTGTCCCTGGATACTCGCAGAGGATCCCGACGCTCGTCTGACCTCGTTTACTCCCGCTCTGACGTCCTGCCAGAGCTCCTCTGGGACCGGCGGGATGCTCCAGGCACAGGTATTGGGACAGACAGATGGGGAACCGGCTCATGCGGACCGGGAGGCAGCACCGAGCACAGCCACACACCAGTTTGGATCAAAGGGTCATGGGACTGGGTACAAACGTTTCCCGTCAGCCCAGAGCCCGCCTGCCTTTCCCCCCTTTCCCTGAGTTTTTCCCCATCAAAAGGCTTTTAATTACAGACTGAAACCAGCCTCTTCAAATTTGAGGTTAAGGCTGGTTGAGAGCATAGTTAAGAGCAACAATTTATTGCTCTGACTATATAAGATAACAAGTAGAATCCTAATTGTTTGCCACAGAAGTCCTCTCTTTCCATAAACGCAGCACCCCAAGACTGGGAAAAAACCCTCAAGTGTCAGTTTTAATCAAGATTAAACCAAGTTCTCAGAGTTTAGGCTCCATCTCAAGTGCAGACATTTCCCAGCCCCAATTTTTAGGTTTGAGGAGTTGGCTTTTTAGGCTGGGGACCTGATTCTAAAGAGTTAAACCCAAGCACCCAGGCACCAAACAATGTCTGGAGTAAGACAGGCAGCGCACACAACCCCTCACAGAGCCTTGGGATCAGCATAAATTTCTTCCCTGATTTGCGTCCCAAGCCGACATCCAGGTTCTCACGCTGGGAAAACAACTTTACCTTTCAATTCTGCTTTCAAAGCCCCAAAACACAAAAGCAAACCCATTGCCTTCACCGTGCCAAGGCAATTCCACTCTGCACCTCTCACCTCGGTGAAGCCCACGACATGCATCAAACCCACCGCCACAACACGAGGTGCATACAGGAGCAAATAATAAAGCAACAAGCAGAAAACCCACGTGTTAACAAGAGCTGCAGGCCAGCAGAAAGCAAAGGACTCCTTTCCTTCACCACCGAGTTTCTGAAGAGCTCTTGCCTTGCAAAACCCTCCCCAGGTTGCTAACGCAATTAAGGCTTGGTGGAAAAATCCCACCATCTCCCCACTGTTTTGGTTGCGCCTCTTCACTCCCTCTTTCACCAGAACAAGCCTAAACAGGGGCCAGGATGAATATTAAACACGAACGGCTCCTCTCGAATAAACGGCTCCGTTTCTCTCCGTCTCCCCCCCTTTATTTTTTTGCTTTTGAAGCTGCTTAGACACAACATCTCCAGCAACCCACCGGACCTAAACCAGCCCAGCTCACCCCAACCAGCCTCCAGAAGGGGCCACACGCTGCCACTTCCAACCAGGACCAGCAGAAACAACCCGAAATAAAACACTGCCTCAAGAGAAAGAAAGGAAAAGGCAACTTCAGAAAGCAATAGGATGACCTTTTCGCTCCGCTCCAGTCCTCATTAGGTTGTAAATTCTTCCAGGCAGAGATCTCCTCTGCCCGTGTCTATAAAGCACTTATATATGAGTTATGGTTTCGATAGCAGAGACGTTTAACAGCACAGGGCTAATGTTGAGCTCAGACCAGCAGCAAACTCTTCCCAAGAGTCCTGGAGCTGAAACTGCTCTTGCCCCACACGTCAGAGGTGCTCCAGGAGCTGAGGCTGCGGGTGCACGCCAGGAGCTGCTGCTTTCAGCACGGGAACGCTGGGGTTTAGAAGCACTGGTAAAGAGGAAGTCCCAGGTGCCAGGAGTCCCGTTTCATGTTCAGGTCCAAGGGTTTTCCCTGCACACAGCCCTTTCCCCAAGCTGCAAGCAGCCTAACTCCGCTTCCACACCATCAGCCCGTGCCTTTGCCTCCTGCCACCAGCCTCATAGAACGCTCTGGGCTGGAAGGGACCTTCAAAGCTCACCCAGTCCAACCGCCCCCCCGCAAGGAGCAAGGCCATCACCAACTATCAGGTTGCTCAGAGGCTGCAGCCCTCCGGGGGAAGCCAGCAGGAACCTCCAGCTCTGCCGCGGGGGCTCAGCACCAAGAGCTGCGGGTACCTTAAGCACGATCCCGAGTCCCAACCTGTCACCTCCAGCTCAAGAGCCAGGGGACCGGCAACGGTCCCCGCCGCGGCCTCCCGCCGCCTGCGGGTGGGTGATGCCTCCCCTCATGCCCCCCTCCGCCAGCCGGGGCCATTGCGCAGCTCCGGGGGAGGTTTTACCCCGCAGAGCCCGGCCTCCAGCTCCCAGGGCCGCAGCCACCGAGGGGAAGGGAAGGGAAGGGGAGGGGAGGAGGGGGGGGGGGATTATCGCAGCGAACCGCGCGGCCTCCAGCCCCCCCTCAGCGCTGCGGGTGGGTGCGGAGCCGGCCGGGGGCCGATAAGGAACGGCACAAAACCACCGCGAACCGCTGCGGGGCAGCGCGGCCGGGCCCACCCCCACCGCGGTGGGGAGAGGGGGGGGGGGAACGACCTTGGGGTGCTCGGGGCCGGGGAACGGGCCGGGGGTGAGGAGCGGCCTTGCTCGCAGGCCGCACGCCCCGGGGGACCCCACCCTGCAGCCCGGGTGCCCCCCCCTCCTCCTCCGCCGGGTGCCCCCCCCACCCGCGGGCCCACAGGGAGCCTTGGCGGGGCGCCACGACCCCACCCCTTCCCCCGGGCGGGCCGCGGCCATGGAGGCCGGGCGGGGGGCGCCGAGCCGAGATCCCGGCCCCGCGGCCGCCGCCTGAGCCCCCCCCCCTCCCTTCCCCTCCCGTTCCCTTCCCTTCCCCTCGCTGAGCCGGGTGAGGGCCGCGGTCCCGCCCGCCGAGCAGCGCAGGCCCCGCCGCGCCTGTCCTCGGCCACCCCGCACCGCG
>NW_026915893.1:0-2500 GCF_034315485.1 Pezoporus occidentalis
ATATAGATATAAAGGAAAACACAGTAAATGTAACAAAGTGAGCAAAATAAAGCATGTTCAAGAGCATTCTAATGACCCACAGAGGTACTCAACCCTAACCCTAACCCTAACCCTAACACTAACCCTAACCCATTTCTCCCCTGTAACTGTAACAAAGTGAGTGTAATACTATATGTATATATATATACAGGAAAACAGAGGAAACGTAACAAAGTGAGCAAAATAAAACATGTTCAAGAGCATTCTAATGACCCACAGAGGTTCTCAACCCTAACCCTAACCCTAACCCTAACCCTAACCCTAACCCTAACCCTAAACCTAACCCTAACCCTAACCCATTTCTCCCCTGTAACTGTAACAAAGTGAGTGTAATACTATATGTATATATATATACAGGAAAACAGAGGAAACGTAACAAAGTGATCAAAATAAAGCATGTTCAAGAGGATTTCTAGATATATAGGAAAACACAGTAAACGTAACAAAGTGAGCAAAATAAAGTATGTTCAAGAGCATTCTAATGACCCACAGAGGTTCTCAACCCCAACCCTAACCCTAACCCTAACCCTAACCCATTTCTCCCCTGTAACTGTAACAAAGTGAGTGCAACACTATATATATAGATATAAAGGAAAACACAGTAAATGTAACAAAGTGAGCAAAATAAAGCATGTTCAAGAGCATTCTAATGACCCACAGAGGTACTCAACCCTAACCCTAACCCTAACCCTAACCCTAACACTAACCCTAACCCATTTCTCCCCTGTAACTGTAACAAAGTGAGTGTAATACTATATGTATATATATATACAGGAAAACAGAGGAAATGTAACAAAGTGAGCAAAATAAAACATGTTCAAGAGCATTCTAATGACCCACAGAGGTTCTCAACCCTAACCCTAACCCTAACCCTAACCCTAACCCTAAACCTAACCCTAACCCTAACCCATTTCTCCCCTGTAACTGTAACAAAGTGAGTGTAATACTATATGTATATATATATACAGGAAAACAGAGGAAACGTAACAAAGTGATCAAAATAAAGCATGTTCAAGAGGATTCTAATGACCCACAGAGGTTCTCAACCCTAACTCTAACCCTAACCCTAACCCTAACCGTAAACCTAACCCTACCCCATTTCTCCCCTCTAACTGTAACAAAGCGAGTGTAATACTATATATCTAGATATATAGGAAAACACAGTAAACGTAACAAAGTGAGCAAAATAAAGTATGTTCAAGAGCATTCTAATGACCCACAGAGGTTCTCAACCCCAACCCTAACCCTAACCCTAACCCTAACCCTAACCCATTTCTCCCCTGTAACTGTAACAAAGTGAGTGCAACACTATATATATAGATATATAGGAAAACACAGTAAATGTAACAAAGTGAGCAAAATAAAGCATGTTCAAGAGCATTCTAATGACCCACAGAGGTACTCAACCCTAACCCTAACCCTAACCCTAACCCTAACACTAACCCTAACCCATTTCTCCCCTGTAACTGTAACAAAGTGAGTGTAATACTATATGTATATATATATACAGGAAAACAGCAGAAACGTAACAAAGTGAGCAAAATAAAACATGTTCAAGAGCATTCTAATGACCCACAGAGGTTCTCAACCCTAACCCTAACCCTAACCCTAACCCTAACCCTAAACCTAACCCTAACCCTAACCCATTTCTCCCCTGTAACTGTAACAAAGTGAGTGTAATACTATATGTATATATATATACAGGAAAACAGAGGAAACGTAACAAAGTGATCAAAATAAAGCATGTTCAAGAGGATTCTAATGACCCACAGAGGTTCTCAACCCTAACCCTAACCCTAACCCTAACCCTAACCCTAACCCTAACCCTAACCGTAAACCTAACCCTACCCCATTTCTCCCCTGTAACTGTAACAAAGTGAGTGTAATACTATATGTATATATATATACGAAAACACAGTAAACGTAACAAAGTGAGCAAAATAAAGCATGTTCAAGAGCATTCTAATGACCCACAGAGGTTCTCAACCCTAACCCTAACCCTAACCCTAACCCTAACCCTAACCCTAACCCTAACCCATTTCTCCCCTGTAACTGTAACAAAGTGAGTGTAATACTATATATATATATATATAGGAAAACACAGTAAACGTAACAAAGTGAGCAAAATAAAGCATGTTCAAGAGCATTCTAATGACCCACAGAGGTCTCAACCCTAACCCTAACCCTAACCCTAACCCTAACCCTAACCCTAACCCTAACCCATTTCTCCCCTGTAACTGTAACAAAGTGAGTGTAATACTATATATATATATATATAGGAAAACACAGTAAACGTAACAAAGTGAGCAAAATAAAGCATGTTCAAGAGCATTCTAATGACCCACAGAGGTTCTCAACCCTAACCCTAACCCTAACCCTAACCCTAACCCTAACCCATTTCTCCCCTGTAACTGTAACAAAGTGAGTGTAATACTATATATATATATATACAGGAAAACAG
>NW_026915893.1:10000-20000 GCF_034315485.1 Pezoporus occidentalis
CCCTAACCCTAACCCTAACCCTAACCCTAACCCTAACCCTAACCCATTTCTCCCCTGTAACTGTAACAAAGTGAGTGTAATACTATATGTATATATATATACAGGAAAACAGAGGAAACGTAACAAAGTGATCAAAATAAAGCATGTTCAAGAGCATTCTAATGACCCACAGAGGTTCTCTAACCCTAACCCTAACCCTAACCCTAACCCTAAACGTAAACCTAACCCTACCCCATTTCTCCCCTCTAACTGTAACAAAGCGAGTGTAATACTATATATATAGATATATAGGAAAACACAGTAAACGTAACAAAGTGAGCAAAATAAAGTATGTTCAAGAGCATTCTAATGACCCACAGAGGTTCTCAACCCCAACCCTAACCCTAACCCTAACCCTAACCCTAACCCATTTCTCCCCTGTAACTGTAACAAAGTGAGTGCAACACTATATATATAGATATATAGGAAAACACAGTAAATGTAACAAAGTGAGCAAAATAAAGCATGTTCAAGAGCATTCTAATGACCCACAGAGGTACTCAACCCTAACCCTAACCCTAACCCTAACACTAACCCTAACCCATTTCTCCCCTGTAACTGTAACAAAGTGAGTGTAATACTATATGTATATATATATACAGGAAAACAGAGGAAACGTAACAAAGTGAGCAAAATAAAACATGTTCAAGAGCATTCTAATGACCCACAGAGGTCAACCCTCAACCCTAACCCTAACCCTAACCCTAACCCTAACCCTAACCTAACCCTAACCCTAACCCATTTCTCCCCTGTAACTGTAACAAAGTGAGTGTAATACTATATGTATATATATATACAGGAAAACAGAGGAAACGTAACAAAGTGATCAAAATAAAACATGTTCAAGAGCATTCTAATGACCCACAGAGGTTCTCAACCCTAACCCTAACCCTAACCCTAACCCTAACCCTAACCCTAACCCTAACCTAACCCTAACCCATTTCTCCCCTGTAACTGTAACAAAGCGAGTGTAATACTATATATATATATATAGGAAAACACAGTAAACGTAACAAAGTGAGCAAAATAAAGTATGTTCAAGAGCATTCTAATGACCCACAGAGGTTCTCAACCCTAACCCTAACCCTAACCCTAACCCTAACCCTAACCCATTTCTCCCCTGTAACTGTAACAAAGTGAGTGCAATACTATATATATAGATATATAGGAAAACACAGTAAATGTAACAAAGTGAGCAAAATAAAGCATGTTCAAGAGCATTCTAATGACCCACAGAGGTTCTCAACCCTAACCCTAACCCTAACCCTAACCCTAACCCTAACCCATTTCTCCCCTGTAACTGTAACAAAGTGAGTGTAATACTATATATATATATATATACAGGAAAACACAGGAAACGTAACAAAGTGAGCAAAATAAAACATGTTCAAGAGCATTCTAATGACCCACAGAGGTTCTCAACCCTAACCCTAACCCTAACCCTAACCCTAACCCTAACCCTAACCCTAACCCATTTCTCCCCTGTAACTGTAACAAAGTGAGTGTAATACTATATGTATATATATATACAGGAAAACAGAGGAAACGTAACAAAGTGATCAAAATAAAGCATGTTCAAGAGCATTCTAATGACCCACAGAGGTTCTCAACCCTAACCCTAACCCTAACCCTAACCCTAACCCTAACCTAAACCTAACCCTACCCCATTTCTCCCCTGTAACTGTAACAAAGTGAGTGTAATACTATATATATATATATATAGGAAAACACAGTAAACGTAACAAAGTGAGCAAAATAAAGTATGTTCAAGAGCATTCTAATGACCCACAGAGGTTCTCAACACCAACCCTAACCCTAACCCTAAACCCTAACCCTAACCCATTTCTCCCCTGTAACTGTAACAAAGTGAGTGCAACACTATATATATAGATATATAGGAAAACACAGTAAATGTAACAAAGTGAGCAAAATAAAGCATGTTCAAGAGCATTCTAATGACCCACAGAGGTTCTCAACCCTAACCCTAACCCTAACCCTAACCCTAACCCTAACCCATTTCTCCCCTGTAACTGTAACAAAGTGAGTGTAATACTATATATATATATATACAGGAAAACACAGGAAACGTAACAAAGTGAGCAAAATAAAACATGTTCAAGAGCATTCTAATGACCCACAGAGGTTCTCAACCCTAACCCTAACCCTAACCCTAACCCTAACCCTAACCCTAAACCTAACCCTAACCCTAACCCATTTCTCCCCTGTAACTGTAACAAAGTGAGTGTAATACTATATGTATATATATATACAGGAAAACAGAGGAAACGTAACAAAGTGATCAAAATAAAGCATGTTCAAGAGGATTCTAATGACCCACAGAGGTTCTCAACCCTAACCCTAACCCTAACCCTAACCCTAACCCTACCCCCATTTCTCCCCTCTAACTGTAACAAAGCGAGTGTAATACTATATATCTAGATATATAGGAAAACACAGTAAACGTAACAAAGTGAGCAAAATAAAGTATGTTCAAGAGCATTCTAATGACCCACAGAGGTTCTCAACCCCAACCCTAACCCTAACCCTAACCCTAACCCTAACCCATTTCTCCCCTGTAACTGTAACAAAGTGAGTGCAACACTATATATATAGATATATAGGAAAACACAGTAAATGTAACAAAGTGAGCAAAATAAAGCATGTTCAAGAGCATTCTAATGACCCACAGAGGTACTCAACCCTAACCCTAACCCTAACCCTAACACTAACCCTAACCCATTTCTCCCCTGTAACTGTAACAAAGTGAGTGTAATACTATATGTATATATATATACAGGAAAACAGAGGAAACGTAACAAAGTGATCAAAATAAAACATGTTCAAGAGCATTCGAATGACCCACAGAGGTTCTCAACCCTAACCCTAACCCTAACCCTAACCCTAACCCTAACCCTAACCCTAAACCTAACCCTAACCCTAACCCATTTCTCCCCTGTAACTGTAACAAAGTGAGTGTAATACTATATGTATATATATATACAGGAAAACAGAGGAAACGTAACAAAGTGATCAAAATAAAGCATGTTCAAGAGGATTCTAATGACCCACAGAGGTTCTCAACCCTAACCCTAACCCTAACCCTAACCCTAACCCTAACCGTAAACCTAACCCTACCCCATTTCTCCCCTCTAACTGTAACAAAGCGAGTGTAATACTATATATCTAGATATATAGGAAAACACAGTAAACGTAACAAAGTGAGCAAAATAAAGTATGTTCAAGAGCATTCTAATGACCCACAGAGGTTCTCAACCCCAACCCTAACCCTAACCCTAACCCTAACCCTAACCCATTTCTCCCCTGTAACTGTAACAAAGTGAGTGCAACACTATATATATAGATATAAAGGAAAACACAGTAAATGTAACAAAGTGAGCAAAATAAAGCATGTTCAAGAGCATTCTAATGACCCACAGAGGTACTCAACCCTAACCCTAACCCTAACCCTAACCCTAACACTAACCCTAACCCATTTCTCCCCTGTAACTGTAACAAAGTGAGTGTAATACTATATGTATATATATATACAGGAAAACAGAGGAAACGTAACAAAGTGAGCAAAATAAAACATGTTCAAGAGCATTCTAATGACCCACAGAGGTTCTCAACCCTAACCCTAACCCTAACCCTAACCCTAACCCTAACCCTAAACCTAACCCTAACCCTAACCCATTTCTCCCCTGTAACTGTAACAAAGTGAGTGTAATACTATATGTATATATATATACAGGAAAACAGAGGAAACGTAACAAAGTGATCAAAATAAAGCATGTTCAAGAGGATTCTAATGACCCACAGAGGTTCTCAACCCTAACCCTAACCCTAACCCTAACCCTAACCGTAAACCTAACCTACCCCATTTCTCCCCTCTAACTGTAACAAAGCGAGTGTAATACTATATATCTAGATATATAGGAAAACACAGTAAACGTAACAAAGTGAGCAAAATAAAGTATGTTCAAGAGCATTCTAATGACCCACAGAGGTTCTCAACCCCAACCCTAACCCTAACCCTAACCCTAACCCTAACCCATTTCTCCCCTGTAACTGTAACAAAGTGAGTGCAACACTATATATATAGATATAAAGGAAAACACAGTAAATGTAACAAAGTGAGCAAAATAAAGCATGTTCAAGAGCATTCTAATGACCCACAGAGGTACTCAACCCTAACCCTAACCCTAACCCTAACCCTAACACTAACCCTAACCCATTTCTCCCCTGTAACTGTAACAAAGTGAGTGTAATACTATATGTATATATATATACAGGAAAACAGAGGAAACGTAACAAAGTGAGCAAAATAAAACATGTTCAAGAGCATTCTAATGACCCACAGAGGTTCTCAACCCTAACCCTAACCCTAACCCTAACCCTAACCCTAACCCTAACCCTAAACCTAACCCTAACCCTAACCCATTTCTCCCCTGTAACTGTAACAAAGTGAGTGTAATACTATATGTATATATATATACAGGAAAACAGAGGAAACGTAACAAAGTGATCAAAATAAAGCATGTTCAAGAGCATTCTAATGACCCACAGAGGTTCTCAACCCTAACCCTAACCCTAACCCTAACCCTAACCCTAACCCTAACCCTAACCCTAACCCATTTCTCCCCTGTAACTGTAACAAAGTGAGTGTAATACTATATATATATATATATAGGAAAACACAGTAAACGTAACAAAGTGAGCAAAATAAAGCATGTTCAAGAGCATTCTAATGACCCACAGAGGTTCTCTAACCCTAACCCTAACCCTAACCCTAACCCTAACCCTAACCCTAACCCTAACCCATTTCTCCCCTGTAACTGTAACAAAGTGAGTGTAATACTATATATATAGATATATAGGAAAACACAGTAAACGTAACAAAGTGAGCAAAATAAAGCATGTTCAAAAGCATTCTAATGACCCACAGAGGTTCTCAACTTTAACCCTAACCCTAACCCTAACCCTAACCCTAACCCTAACCCATTTCTCCCCTGTAACTGTAACAAAGTGAGTGTAATACTATATATATATATATATAGGAAAACACAGGAAATGTAACAAAGTGAGCAAAATAAAGCATGTTCAAGAGCATTCTAATGACCCACAGAGGTACCCTAACCCTAACCCTAACCCTAACCCTAACCCTAACCCTAACCCTAACCCATTTCTCCCCTGTAACTGTAACAAAGTGAGTGTAATACTATATGTATATATATATACAGGAAAACAGAGGAAACGTAACAAAGTGATCAAAATAAAGCATGTTCAAGAGCATTCTAATGACCCACAGAGGTTCTCAACCCTAACCCTAACCCTAACCCTAACCCTAACCCTAAACCTAACCCTAACCCTAACCCATTTCTCCCCTGTAACTGTAACAAAGTGAGTGTAATACTATATGTATATATATATACAGGAAAACAGAGGAAACGTAACAAAGTGATCAAAATAAAGCATGTTCAAGAGCATTCTAATGACCCACAGAGGTTCTCAACCCTAACCCTAACCCTAACCCTAACCCTAACCCTAACCCTAACCCTACCCCATTTCTCCCCTCTAACTGTAACAAAGCGAGTGTAATACTATATATATAGATATATAGGAAAACACAGTAAACGTAACAAAGTGAGCAAAATAAAGTATGTTCAAGAGCATTCTAATGACCCACAGAGGTTCTCAACTAACCCTAACCCTAACCCTAACCCTAACCCTAACCCTAACCCATTTCTCCCCTGTAACTGTAACAAAGTGAGTGCAACACTATATATATAGATATATAGGAAAACACAGTAAATGTAACAAAGTGAGCAAAATAAAGCATGTTCAAGAGCATTCTAATGACCCACAGAGGTACTCAACCCTAACCCTAACCCTAACCCTAACCCTAACCCTAAACTAACCCTAACCCATTTCTCCCCTGTAACTGTAACAAAGTGAGTGTAATACTATATGTATATATATATACAGGAAAACAGAGGAAACGTAACAAAGTGATCAAAATAAAACATGTTCAAGAGCATTCTAATGACCCACAGAGGTTCTCAACCCTAACCCTAACCCTAACCCTAACCCTAACCCTAACCCTAACCCTAAACCTAACCCTAACCCTAACCCATTTCTCCCCTGTAACTGTAACAAAGTGAGTGTAATACTATATGTATATATATATACAGGAAAACAGAGGAAACGTAACAAAGTGATCAAAATAAAGCATGTTCAAGAGGATTCTAATGACCCACAGAGGTTCTCAACTCTAACCCTAACCCTAACCCTAACCCTAACCCTAACCGTAAACCTAACCCTACCCCATTTCTCCCCTCTAACTGTAACAAAGCGAGTGTAATACTATATATCTAGATATATAGGAAAACACAGTAAACGTAACAAAGTGAGCAAAATAAAGTATGTTCAAGAGCATTCTAATGACCCACAGAGGTTCTCAACCCCAACCCTAACCCTAACCCTAACCCTAACCCTAACCCATTTCTCCCCTGTAACTGTAACAAAGTGAGTGCAACACTATATATATAGATATATAGGAAAACACAGTAAATGTAACAAAGTGAGCAAAATAAAGCATGTTCAAGAGCATTCTAATGACCCACAGAGGTACTCAACCCTAACCCTAACCCTAACCCTAACCCTAACACTAACCCTAACCCATTTCTCCCCTGTAACTGTAACAAAGTGAGTGTAATACTATATGTATATATATATACAGGAAAACAGAGGAAACGTAACAAAGTGAGCAAAATAAAACATGTTCAAGAGCATTCTAATGACCCACAGAGGTTCTCAACCCTAACCCTAACCCTAACCCTAACCCTAACCCTAACCCTAACCCTAAACCTAACCCTAACCCTAACCCATTTCTCCCCTGTAACTGTACAAAGTGAGTGTAATACTATATGTATATATATATACAGGAAAACAGAGGAAACGTAACAAAGTGATCAAAATAAAGCATGTTCAAGAGGATTCTAATGACCCACAGAGGTTCTCAACCCTAACCCTAACCCTAACCCTAACCCTAACCCTAACCGTAAACCTAACCCTACCCCATTTCTCCCCTCTAACTGTAACAAAGCGAGTGTAATACTATATATCTAGATATATAGGAAAACACAGTAAACGTAACAAAGTGAGCAAAATAAAGTATGTTCAAGAGCATTCTAATGACCCACAGAGGTTCTCAACCCCAACCCTAACCCTAACCCTAACCCTAACCCTAACCCATTTCTCCCCTGTAACTGTAACAAAGTGAGTGCAACACTATATATATAGATATAAAGGAAAACACAGTAAATGTAAATGCAAAATAGCATGTTCAAAGTGACCCACAGAGGCAATTTCTCCCCTGTAACTGTAACAAAGTGAGTGTAATACTATATGTATATATATATACAGGAAAACAGAGGAAACGTAACAAAGTGAGCAAAATAAAACATGTTCAAGAGCATTCTAATGACCCACAGAGGTTCTCAAACCTTAACCCTAACCCTAACCCTAACCCTAACCCTAACCCTAACCTAACCCTAACCCTAACCCATTTCTCCCCTGTAACTGTAACAAAGTGAGTGTAATACTATATGTATATATATATACAGGAAAACAGAGGAAACGTAACAAAGTGATCAAAATAAAGCATGTTCAAGAGGATTCTAATGACCCACAGAGGTTCTCAACCCTAACTCTAACCCTAACCCTAACCCTAACCCTAACCCTAACCGTAAACCTAACCCTACCCCATTTCTCCCCTCTAACTGTAACAAAGCGAGTGTAATACTATATATATAGATATATAGGAAAACACAGTAAACGTAACAAAGTGAGCAAAATAAAGTATGTTCAAGAGCATTCTAATGACCCACAGAGGTTCTCAACCCCAACCCTAACCCTAACCCTAACCCTAACCCTAACCCATTTCTCCCCTGTAACTGTAACAAAGTGAGTGCAACACTATATATATAGATATATAGGAAAACACAGTAAATGTAACAAAGTGAGCAAAATAAAGTATGTTCAAGAGCATTCTAATGACCCACAGAGGTTCTCAACCCCCTAACCCTAACCCTAACCCTAACCCTAACACTAACCCTAACCCATTTCTCCCCTGTAACTGTAACAAAGTGAGTGTAATACTATATGTATATATATATACAGGAAAACAGAGGAAACGTAACAAAGTGAGCAAAATAAAACATGTTCAAGATCATTCTAATGACCCACAGAGGTTCTCAACCCTAACCCTAACCCTAACCCTAAACCCTAACCCTAAACCCTAACCCTAACCCATTTCTCCCCTGTAACTGTAACAAAGTGAGTGTAATACTATATGTATATATATATATAGGAAAACAGAGGAAACGTAACAAAGTGAGCAAAATAAACATGTTCAAGAGCATTCTAATGACCCACAGAGGTTCTCAACCCTAACCCTAACCCTAACAGAGGAAAACCAAAGTTTCTCTGTAACTGTAACAAAGTGAGTGTAATACTATATATATAGATATATAGGAAAACACAGTAAATGTAACAAAGTGAGCAAAATAAAGCATGTTCAAGAGCATTCTAATGACCCACAGAACCCTCTAACCCTAACCCTAACCCTAACCCTAACCCTAACCCTAACCCATTTCTCCCCTGTAACTGTAACAAAGTGAGTGTAATACTATATATATATATATATAGGAAAACACAGTAAACGTAACAAAGTGAGCAAAATAAAGCATGTTCAAGAGCATTCTAATGACCCACAGAGGTCTCAACCCTAACCCTAACCCTAACCCTAACCCTAACCCTAACCCTAACCCTAACCCATTTCTCCCCTGTAACTGTAACAAAGTGAGTGTAATACTATATATATATATATATACAGGAAAACAGAGGAAACGTAACAAAGTGAGCAAAATAAAACATGTTCAAGAGCATTCTAATGACCCACAGAGGTTCTCAACCCTAACCCTACCCCTAACCCTAACCCTAACCCTAACCCTAACCCTAACCCTAACCCTAACCCATTTCTCCCCTGTAACTGTAACAAAGTGAGTGTAATACTATATGTATATATATATATAGGAAAACACAGTAAACGTAACAAAGTGAGCAAAATAAAGCATGGTCAAGAGCATTCTAATGACCCACAAAGGTTCTCAACCCTAACCCTAACCCTAACCCTAACCCTAACCCTAACCCTAACCCTAATTTCTCCCCTGTAACTGTAACAAAGTGAGTGTAATACTATATATATATATATATAGGAAAACACAGTAAACGTAACAAAGTGAGCAAAATAAAGCATGTTCAAGAGCATTCTAATGACCCACAGAGGTTCTCAACCCTAACCCTAACCCTAACCCTAACCCTAACCCTAACCCATTTCTCCCCTGTAACTGTAACAAAGTGAGTGTAATACTATATATATATATATATATAGGAAAACACAGGAAACGTAACAAAGTGAGCAAAATAAAGCATGTTCAAGAGCATTCTAATGACCCACAGAGGTAACCCTAACCCTAACCCTAACCCTAACCCTAACCCTAACCCTAACCCTAACCCATTTCTCCCCTGTAACTGTAACAAAGTGAGTGTAATACTATATATATATATATATACAGGAAAACAGAGGAAACGTAACAAAGTGAGCAAAATAAAGCATGTTCAAGAGCATTCTAATGACCCACAGAGGTTCTCAACCCTAACCCTAACCCTAACCCTAACCCTAACCCTAACCCTAATAACCTAACCCTAACCCATTTCTCCCTGTAACTGTAACAAAGTGAGTGTAATACTATATATATAGATATATAGGAAAACACAGGAAACGTAACAAAGTGAGCAAAATAAAGCATGTTCAAGAGCATTCTAATGACACACAAAGGTTCTCAACCCTAACCCTAACCCAAACCTTAACCCTAACCCTAACCCTAACCCATTTCTC
>NW_026915893.1:25000-27500 GCF_034315485.1 Pezoporus occidentalis
ACCCTAACCCTAACCCTAACCCATTTCTCCCCTGTAACTGTAACAAAGTGAGTGTAATACTATATGTATATATATATACAGGAAAACAGAGGAAACGTAACAAAGTGATCAAAATAAAGCATGTTCAAGAGGATTCTAATGACCCACAGAGGTTCTCAACCCTAACCCTAACCCTAACCCTAACCCTAACCCTAACCCTAACCGTAAACCTAACCCTACCCCATTTCTCCCCTCTAACTGTAACAAAGCGAGTGTAATACTATATATCTAGATATATAGGAAAACACAGTAAACGTAACAAAGTGAGCAAAATAAAGTATGTTCAAGAGCATTCTAATGACCCACAGAGGTTCTCAACCCCAACCCTAACCCTAACCCTAACCCTAACCCTAACCCATTTCTCCCCTGTAACTGTAACAAAGTGAGTGCAACACTATATATATAGATATATAGGAAAACACAGTAAATGTAACAAAGTGAGCAAAATAAAGCATGTTCAAGAGCATTCTAATGACCCACAGAGGTCAACCCTAACCCTAACCCTAACCCTAACCCTAACACTAACCCTAACCCATTTCTCCCCTGTAACTGTAACAAAGTGAGTGTAATACTATATGTATATATATATACAGGAAAACAGAGGAAACGTAACAAAGTGAGCAAAATAAAACATGTTCAAGAGCATTCTAATGACCCACAGAGGTTCTCAACCCTAACCCTAACCCTAACCCTAACCCTAACCCTAACCCTAACCCTAAACCTAACCCTAACCCTAACCCATTTCTCCCCTGTAACTGTAACAAAGTGAGTGTAATACTATATGTATATATATATACAGGAAAACAGAGGAAACGTAACAAAGTGATCAAAATAAAGCATGTTCAAGAGGATTCTAATGACCCACAGAGGTTCTCAACCCTAACCCTAACCCTAACCCTAACCCTAACCCTAACCCTAACCGTAAACCTAACCCTACCCCATTTCTCCCCTCTAACTGTAACAAAGCGAGTGTAATACTATATATCTAGATATATAGGAAAACACAGTAAACGTAACAAAGTGAGCAAAATAAAGTATGTTCAAGAGCATTCTAATGACCCACAGAGGTTCTCAACCCCAACCCTAACCCTAACCCTAACCCTAACCCTAACCCATTTCTCCCCTGTAACTGTAACAAAGTGAGTGCAACACTATATATATAGATATATAGGAAAACACAGTAAATGTAACAAAGTGAGCAAAATAAAGCATGTTCAAGAGCATTCTAATGACCCACAGAGGTACTCAACCCAACCCTAACCCTAACCCTAACCCTAACACTAACCCTAACCCATTTCTCCCCTGTAACTGTAACAAAGTGAGTGTAATACTATATGTATATATATATACAGGAAAACAGAGGAAACGTAACAAAGTGAGCAAAATAAAACATGTTCAAGAGCATTCTAATGACCCACAGAGGTTCTCAACCCTAACCCTAACCCTAACCCTAACCCTAACCCTAAACCTAACCCTAACCCTAACCCCTTTCTCCCCTGTAACTGTAACAAAGTGAGTGTAATACTATATGTATATATATATACAGGAAAACAGAGGAAACGTAACAAAGTGATCAAAATAAAGCATGTTCAAGAGGATTCTAATGACCCACAGAGGTTCTCAACCCTAACCCTAACCCTAACCCTAACCCTAACCCTAACCGTAAACCTAACCCTACCCCATTTCTCCCCTCTAACTGTAACAAAGCGAGTGTAATACTATATATCTAGATATATAGGAAAACACAGTAAACGTAACAAAGTGAGCAAAATAAAGTATGTTCAAGAGCATTCTAATGACCCACAGAGGTTCTCAACCCCAACCCTAACCCTAACCCTAACCCTAACCCTAACCCATTTCTCCCCTGTAACTGTAACAAAGTGAGTGCAACACTATATATATAGATATATAGGAAAACACAGTAAATGTAACAAAGTGAGCAAAATAAAGCATGTTCAAGAGCATTCTAATGACCCACAGAGGTACTCAACCCTAACCCTAACCCTAACCCTAACCCTAACACTAACCCTAACCCATTTCTCCCCTGTAACTGTAACAAAGTGAGTGTAATACTATATGTATATATATATACAGGAAAACAGAGGAAACGTAACAAAGTGAGCAAAATAAAACATGTTCAAGAGCATTCTAATGACCCACAGAGGTTCTCAACCCTAACCCTAACCCTAACCCTAACCCTAACCCTAACCCTAAACCTAACCCTAACCCTAACCCATTTCTCCCCTGTAACTGTAACAAAGTGAGTGTAATACTATATGTATATATATATACAGGAAAACAGAGGAAACGTAACAAAGTGATCAAAATAAAGCATGTTCAAGAGGATTCTAATGACCCACAGAGGTTCTCAACCCTAACCCTAACCCTAACCCTAACCCTAACCCTAACCGTAAACCTAACCCTACCCCATTTCTCCCCTCTAACTGTAACAAAGCGAGTG
>NW_026915893.1:32500-36820 GCF_034315485.1 Pezoporus occidentalis
GAGAGCGACCACCAGATTAGCTGGATTCAAATGGACTTTCAGGTATGAAACCGAGGAGTGACAGCAATGATGCTGACACCGCTGCAAAGCTGACTGTGTGCTGAAGATACCCAGCACACGGTTTCCCTCCTGTCTCTTCAGCTCTGGGAGCAGAGGCCAGACGTTCATGCTCTACGTGCTGTGCTGCTGGGCAGCCAAGAGCAACCAGCAGAGAAGTTGGATTCAAATGGACTTCTAGGTATGAAAGTGAGGAGCGACAGCAATGATGGAGGCACAGTTGCAAAGCTGACTGCGTGCTCAAGATGCCCAGCACATGCTTTCCCTGCTGGCTCATCGGCTATGGGACCAGAGGCCAGACCAAAGTCCATTTGAATCCGAATTCTCAGGTGGTCGCTCTCAGCTGCCCAGCAGCACAGTGAGTACAGCACGAACGTTTGGCCTCTGCTGCCACAGCAGAAGCACCAGGAGGGAAAGCTGGTGCTGGGCCTGTTCAGCACACACTCACCTTTACATCGGTGCCTCCATCGTTGCTTGCACTGCTCACTTTCATACAGGAACAGCATTTGAATGGAATCAGTTCAGAGCCTGCTCTCTGCTGCGCAGCAACACAGTCAGCACAGAATGAACAGTGGCATCTGCTCCCACAGCAGAAGAACCAGCAGGGAAAGCTAGTGCTGGGCCTCTTCAGCACACAGGCTGCTTTGCAACGGTGTCACCATCATTGCAGTCTCTCCTCGGTTTCATACCTAAAACTCCATTTGAATCCAAATTCTCAGCTGGTCTCTCTCAGCTGCAGGCAGCACAGTGAGTACAGCACGAACGTTTGGCTTCTGCTCCCACAGCAGAAGAGCCAGGATTGAAAGCTGGTGCTGGACCTGTTCAGCACACAATCACCTTTACATTGGTGCATCCATCGTTGCTTTCACTGCTCCCTTTCATACAGAAAAAGCATTTGAATGGAATCAGTTCAGAGCCTGCTCTCTGCTGCGCAGCAACACTGTCAGCACAGAAAGAACAGTGGCATCTGCTCCCACAGCAGAAGAACCAGCAGGGAAAGCTAGCGCTGGGCCTCTTCAGCACACAGGCTGCTTTGCAACGGTGTCACCATCATTGCAGTCTCTCCTCGGTTTCATACCTAAAACTCCATTTGAATCCAAATTCTCAGCTGGTCGCTTCTCAGCTGCCCAGCAGCACAGTGAGTACAGCACGAACGTTTGGCCTCTGCTCCCACAGCAGAAGAGCCAGGATTGAAAGCTGATGCTGGACCTGTTCAGCACACAATCACCTTTACATTGGTGCATCCATCGTTGCTTTCACTGCTCCCTTTCATACAGGAAAAGCATTTGAATGGAATCAGTTCAGAGCCTGCTCTCTGCTGCGCAGCAACACAGTCAGCACAGAATGAACAGTGGCATCTGCTCCCACAGCAGAAGAACCAGCAGGGAAAGCTAGTGCTGGGCCTCTTCAGCACACAGGCTGCTTTGCAACGGTGTCACCATCATTGCAGTCTCTCCTCGGTTTCATACCTAAAAGTCCATTTGAATCCAAATTCTCAGCTGGTCGCTCTCAGCTGCCCAGCAGCACAGTGAGTACAGCACGAACGTTTGGCCTCTGCTCCCACAGCAGAAGAGCCAGGATTGAAAGCTGGTGCTGGACCTGTTCAGCACACAATCACTTTTACATTGGTGCATCCATCGTTGCTTTCACTGCTCACAGTCATACAGGAAAAGCATTTGAATGGAATCAGTCCAGAGCCTGCTCTCTGCTACGCAGCAACACAGCACAGAATGAACAGTGGCATCTGCTCCCACAGCAGAAGAACCAGCATGGAAAGGTAGTGCTGGGCCTCTTCAGGACACAGGCAGCTTTGCAACGGTGTCACCATCATTGCAGTCTCTCCTCGGTTTCATACCTAAAACTCCATTTGAATCCAAATTCTCAGGTGGACTCTCTCAGCTGCAGGCAGCACAGTGAGTACAGCAGAAACGTTTGGCCTCTGCTCCCACAGCAGAAGAGCCAGGAGGGAAAGCTGGTGCTGGGCCTCTTCAGCACACAGGCTGCTTTGCAACGGTGTCACCATCATTGCAGTCTCTCCTCGGTTTCATACCTAAAAGTCCATTTGAATCCAAATTCTCAGCTGGTCGCTCTCAGCTGCCCAGCAGCCCAGTGAGTACAGCATGAACGTTTGGCCTCTGCTCCCACAGCTGAAGAGCCAGGAGGGAAAGATGGTGCTGGGCCTGTTCAGCACACAGTCACCTTTACATCGGTGCATCCATCGTTGCTTTCACTGCTCACTTTCATACAGGAAAAGCATTTGAATGGAATCAGTCCAGAGCCTGCTCTCTGCTGCACAGCAACACAGTCAGCACAGAATGGACAGTGGCATCTGCTCCCACAGCAGAAGAACCAGCAGGGAAAGCTAGTGCTGGGCCTCTTCAGCACACAGGCTGCTTTGCAACGGTGTCACCATCATTGCAGTCTCTCCTCGGTTTCATACCTAAAAGTCCATTTGAATCCAAATTCTCAGCTGGTCGCTCTCAGCTGCAGGCAGCACAGTGAGTACAGCACGAACGTTTGGCCTCTGCTCCCACAGCAGAAGAGCCAGGAGGGAAAGCTGGTGCTGGGCCTGTTCAGCACACAGTCACCTTTACATCGGTGCATCCATCGTTGCTTTCACTGCTCCCTTTCATACAGGAAAAGCATTTGAATGGAATCAGTCCAGAGCCTGCTCTCTGCTACGCAGCAACACAGCACAGAATGGACAGTGGCATCTGCTCCCACAGCAGAAGAACGTGCAGGGAAAGCTAGTGCTGGGCCTCTTCAGCACACAGGCTGCTTTGCAACGGTGTCACCATCATTGCAGTCTCTCCTCGGTTTCATACCTAAAACTCCATTTGAATCCAAATTCTCAGCTGGTCGCTCTCAGCTGCAGGCAGCACAGTGAGTACAGCACGAACGTTTGGCCTCTGCTCCCACAGCAGAAGTGTCAGGATTGAAAGCTTGTGCTGGACCTGTTCAGCACACAATCACCTTTACATTGGTGCATCCATCGTTGCTTTCACTGCTCCCTTTCATACAGGAAAAGCATTTGAATGGAATCAGTTCAGAGCCTGCTCTCTGCTGGCAGCAACACAGTCAGCACAGAAAGAACAGTGGCATCTGCTCCCACAGCAGAAGAACCAGCAGGGAAAGCTAGTGCTGGGCCTCTTCAGCACACAGGCTGCTTTGCAACGGTGTCACCATCATTGCAGTCTCTCCTCGGTTTCATACCTAAAACTCCATTTGAATCCAAATTCTCAGCTGGTCTCTCTCAGCTGCCCAGCAGCACAGTGAGTACAGCACGAACGTTTGGCCTCTGCTCCCACAGCAGAAGAGCCAGGAGGGAAAGCTGGTGCTGGACCTGTTCAGCACACAATCACCTTTACATTGGTGCATCCATCGTTGCTTTCACTGCTCCCTTTCATACAGGAAAAGCATTTGAATGGAATCAGTCCAGAACCTGCTCTCTGCTACGCAGCAACACAGTCAGCACTGAATGAACAGTGGCATCTGCTCCCACAGCAGAAGAACCAGCAGGGAAAGCTAGTGCTGGGCCTCTTCAGCACACAGGCTGCTTTGCAACGGTGTCACCATCATTGCAGTCTCTCCTCGGTTTCATACCTAAAAGTCCATTTGAATCCAAATTCTCAGCTGGTCTCTCTCAGCTGCAGGCAGCACAGTGACTACAGCACGAACGTTTGGCCTCTGCTCCCACAGCAGAAGAGCCAGGATTGAAAGCTGGTGCTGGACCTGTTCAGCACACAATCACTTTTACATTGGTGCATCCATCGTTGCTTTCACTGCTCACAGTCATACAGGAAAAGCATTTGAATGGAATCAGTCCAGAGCCTGCTCTCTGCTGCGCAGCCACACAGCACAGAACGAAGAGTGGCATCTGCTCCCACAGCAGAAAAACCAGCAGGGAAAGCTAGTGCTGGGCTTCTTCAGCACACAGGCTGCTTTGCAACGGTGTCACCATCATTGCAGTCTCTCCTCGGTTTCATACCTAAAAGCCCATTTGAATCCAAATTCTCAGCTGGTCGCTCTCAGCTGCAGGCAGCACAGTGACTACAGCACGAACGTTTGGCCTCTGCTTCCACAGCAGAAGTGTCAGGATTGAAAGCTGATGCTGGACCTGTTCAGCACACAATCACCTTTACATTGGTGCATCCATTGTTGCTTTCACTGCTCCCTTTCATACAGGAAAAGCATTTGAATGGAATCAGTTCAGAGCCTGCTCTCTGCTGCGCAGCAACACAGTCAGCACAGAAGGAACAGTGG
>NW_026915894.1:0-47698 GCF_034315485.1 Pezoporus occidentalis
GGCGCGCCCCCTGGCGGGCGGCGCGGCGGCGCGCGGGGCGGGGCGCGGGGCGGGGTCACGTGTCCCCGCCCGCAGCATGGCGGGAGCGGCCCCATCCCCGCGCGGGTCCCCCGGCGGGAGGAGGAGGCTGCGGGACGATGGGGTCCGGACAGCGACGTCCGCGGAGCAGGTGTGGGGCTGGGGGAGCTGTGGGTGCCATGGGGAGCTATGGGGAGCTATGGGTGCCATGGGGAGCTATGGGTGCCATGGGGCTGGGCTGTGGGTGCCATGGGGCTGGGCTGTGGAAGCTATGGGGAGCTGTGGGTGCTATGGGGAGCTGTGGGTGCTATGGGGAGCTATGGGTGCCATGGGGCTGGGCTGTGGGAGCTATGGGGAGCTATGGGTGCCATGGGGCTGGGCTGTGGGAGCTATGGGGAGCTATGGGTGCTATGGGGAGCTATGGGTGCCATGGGGCTGGGCTGTGGGAGCTATGGGGAGCTGTGGGTGCCATGGGGCTGGGCTGTGGGTGCCATGGGGAGCTATGGGTGCTATGGGGCTGGGCTGTGGGTGCCATGGGGAGCTGTGGGTGCCATGGGGCTGGGCTGTGGGAGCTATGGGGAGCTGTGGGAGCTATGGGGAGCTATGGGTGCTATGGGGCTGGGCTGTGGGTGCCATGGGGCTGGGCTGTGGGAGCTATGGGGAGCTATGGGTGCTATGGGGCTGGGCTGTGGGTGCTATGGGGAGCTATGAGTGCTATGGGGCTGGGCTGTGGGTGCTATGGGGCTGGGCTGTGGGAGCTATGGGGAGCTATGGGTGCTATGGGGCTGGGCTGTGGGTGCCATGGGGCTGGACTGTGGGTGCTATGGGGAGCTATGTGTGCTATGGGTGCCATGGAGCTGGGCTGTGGGTGCTGTGGGGAGCTATGGGTGCCATGGGGCTGGGCTGTGGGTGCCATGGGGCTGGGCTGTGGGTGCCATGGGGAGCTATGGGTGCTATGGGGCTGGGCTGTGGGTGCCATGGGGCTGGGCTGTGGGAGCTGTGGGGAGCTATGGGTACTATGGGGAGCTATGGGTGCTATGGGGCTGGGCTGCGGGTGCCATGGGGGTGGGCTATGGGTGCTGTGGGGAGCTATGGGTGCCATGAGGCTGGGCTATGGGGAGCTGTGGGTGCCATGGGCTATAGGTGCCATGGGGCTATAGGTGCTATGGGTGCCATGGAGCTGGGCTGTGGGTGCCATGGGGAGCTGTGGGTGCCATGGAGCTGGGCTGTGGGTGCCATGGGGTTGGGCTATGGGTGCCATGGACTATGGGTGTCATGGGGCTGGCTCTGGGGCTGCCCTAGAGCCATGCTATGGGGTGCTCTGTGGCCGGACTGGGGGATGCCATGGGGCTGGCTCTGAGGCTGCCGGGCTGCTGTGGAGCTGGGCTATGGAGTGCTATAGGGTCATGGTGCCCTGGGGCTGGCTTTGAGGGTGCTGTGGGGCTGGCTTTGAAGCTGCCCTGGGGCCAGGCTGCTTTAAGGCCCGGATGCGAGGTGCTATGGGGCTGGCCCTGAGGGTGCTGTAAGGCTAGGCTGTGTGGCTGGATTGGAGGGTGCTATGGGGCAGAACTGTGGGGTGCTGTAGGGTCATGGTGCCCTGGGGCTGGCTTTGAGGGTGCTGTGGGGCTGGGCTATGGGTGCCATTGGGCTGGCTGCTGTAGGGCCGGGCTATAGGGTGCTCTGAAGCTTGCCCTGAGGGTGCTATGGGGTGCCATTGGGCTGGGTGATCCCTGCCCCACTTCCTCCGCATGGCAGCACCCGGGGCACCCATGGGTGGGGGGCTGTGACGGCTCCCCCCATTCCCAGCTTGCGGTGGGTGCGGAGGTTCCCTCTGCTCCCTATGGATCTGATCCAGCCCCGGGCACTGGGATGGGCCCCAGTGGTGCAAAGGCAGGGCTGTGTTTCCCAATCCATGCGGCATTCCCGCTCATCCCGTGGCCCCACGGATGGAGTGGGGGGGTGGTCCCGGTGCTGCCTGCCCTCCCCCTGCTGTTTTCCATGGGGATTATCCCGGTTCCCGGCGTTTCCAGAGGGATGCGCCCTGCTCCATCCTTAAACGTGGAGCAAGCAGCCCCGTGGGGCGCGATTCCCTTGGGATCCCGGCTCGGCTCCTGCCCGAGCCTCCCCATGGGATCCGCTTGGATAAAACCCTCGGGAATGGGGCAGGAGCTTCCCGGCCCTCACGGGGGCTCTGCTTCCCCTTGCACGCCGGATGCAGGCCAAGGTGGAGGACATCGTGCAGGAGGTGTTGGATGCCCACAAGGCCAACCACCACGTCCCGCAGTGAGTTCCTATGGGAGCGGCGCTCCGGTGGGATGCGGCCCCAAGCCTCGGGTGCGGTGGCCTCAGCTCCCGGTCCCTGCCTCCCGTCCCAGGTTCATCCTGCACCGGGAGAAGCACTTCCATTACCTGAAGAGAGGCCTCCGGCAGCTCACGGAAGCCTATGAGGTACCGGAGCTGCTGCCCCGTTGGGATGGGTTTGGGATGAAGGCTCCTGAAACCCCATTCCGACGCCGATGCTCTTCCGTTAGAGCAGGGCGCCCCGAGCCCCATCCAAGCCGGCCTTGATCCGCGGGGATGGGGCCGCCGCAGCTGCCCTGTGCTCAGCACCCTCAGAGGGAAGGATTCCATCCTTACACCCAATGGGGATCCCGACCCATCACCCCTTTGCCCTGATGAAGAGCCCGTGTGGGAGCTGCTCCAGCTCCTGAGCATCCTTGTGGTCCCCTTTAGACCCCATAAGCAGGGGGGGTGTCGTGGAGCAGGATGCTCCCTGCACCCCCACATCCTCCTCGGTCGCCCCGTTATCCCGCAGTGCCTGGATGCCAGCCGCCCTTGGCTCTGCTACTGGATCCTGCACAGCCTGGAGCTGCTGGAGGAGCCCATTCCCCACTCGGTCGCCTCTGAGTAGGTACCAGCAGCATCCCATAGCCCACCCTATGGTGGCGGCGTGGGGACCCTCACCCCGCGTCCTGCCTGCAGCCGCGGCCCCATGTGATGCCGGAGGTGCCAGCTCCTGCTGCCCCCGCACCAAAGGAGCTTTGTTCCTCCCTTTGGCACCATCAATGGGGCCTTTCTTGCTGCCAGCACCTCGTGATGAGGGGGGGGGAGAGGGATGAGATAACCCCAGCCTTGACCTTATGGGGGGACACACACACACAGGACACCCTTGTGTGTTATGGGGTGTCCCCATGGCCTCCATGGCTCACTGCCACCCCTCGATAACCCCAGCCTTGACCTTATGGGGGGGGGACACACACACAGAGGACACCCTTGTGTGTTATGGGGTGTCCCCATGGCTCACTGCCACCCCTCCTTTAGCGTCTGCCAGTTCCTGAGCCGCTGCCAGAGCCCCCAAGGGGGTTTTGGGGGGGGTCCAGGCCAGCACCCCCACCTCGCCCCCACCTACGCCGCGGTCAACGCGCTCTGCATCATCGGCACGGAGGAGGCCTTCGGGGTCATTGACAGGTAGGGATGGTGTTGGGGTACGGGGTGGGGGGGGCACAGGACACGTGTGTGTGTGTGTGTGTGTGTGGTGTGTGCCCCCCCCAAACCTCCTGCAGCACAATGGCTCCGGCAGGCAGAAGCTGCTGCAGTACCTGCACTCGCTGAAGCAGCCCGATGGCTCCTTCCTCATGCACGTCGGGGGCGAGGTGGATGTGAGGTGGGTGAAGGGGGGGCTGCCCTGGGTACCAGTGTGGGGCTGGGTTCCCCTCCCTGACCCCCCCCCTCCATCCCGTATCCCATAGGAGCGCCTATTGCGCTGCATCCGTGGCCTCCCTGACCAACATCCTGACCCCCGCGCTCTTCGCTGGCACGGCCGAGTGGATCGCGAGGTGTGGGGTGGGGATGGGGCAGGCCATGGCATGGGAGCGTGGGGTGGGGTGGGGTGGGAGGCAGGGAGCTCCAAGCCCATCCGGTCCCAACCCCAACCCCTTCCACTGGAGCAGCTTGCTCCAAGCCCCTGTGTCCAACCTGCCCTTGAGCACTGCCAGGGATGGGGCAGCCACAGCTTCTCTGGGCACCCTGTGCCAGCGCCTCAGCACCCTCCCAGGGAAGAGCTTCTGCCTCAGAGCTCAGCTCAGTCTCCCCTCGGGCAGGTTCAAGCCATTCCCCTTGGCCTGTCCCTACATCCCTTGTCCCAAGCCCCTCTCCAGGTTCCCTGCAGCCCCTTCAGGCACTGGAGCTGCTCTCAGCTCTCCCCTTCTCTTCCCCAGGCTGCCCCAGCCCAGCTCTCTCAGCCTGGCTCCCTCGCAGCATCCCCACGGTCCCTCTCCAGCAGCTCCACATCCCGATGCCGGGACCTCGCTCCCCATCCCACCCTCTCCTCCGTCCCCGTGCAGGTGCCAGAACTGGGAGGGCGGCATGGGCGGCGTGCCGGGGATGGAAGCTCACGGCGGTTACACCTTCTGTGGCGTGGCCGCCTTGGTCATCCTCAAGCAGGAGCAGCTCCTCAACCTGCGGAGCTTGCTGGTGAGCACCTCCAGCCCCTTCCTCGTTGGGATTATTGGGGGGGGGGCTTGGAGGAACCCCCCCCACTCTCCCCATGGCCTCATCCTGCTCTGTCCTGCCCAGCACTGGGTGACCAGCCGGCAGATGCGCTTCGAGGGCGGCTTCCAAGGCCGCTGCAACAAGCTGGTGGATGGCTGCTATTCCTTCTGGCAAGCCGGGCTCCTGCCCCTGCTGCACCGAGCCCTCCACATCAAGGGTGAGTTGGCTTTTTTTGGGGGGGGGGGGCTCGATCCTGCCTTCCTCTGCCCCCCAAAACAGCATCGACATGAAGGCGTTATGGGAAGGGAATGAACGCGGTGATTCCGTGTCCCCGTTCCCGGTGGGAGCTGCTGCATCGGGGAGGCTCCTGAGGCTTTGGTGGTGTGGAGGGAGCCCTGAGGAAGGGGCAGTTCCCACATTCCTGCCCCCTCCATCCCTATGGATTTCACCCCCTTCTTTCCCCTTCCAGGCGACCCAGCCCTGAGCATGACCCATTGGATGTTCGACCAGTCGGCGCTGCAGGAATACATCCTGCTGTGCTGCCAGTGCCCGGCCGGGGGGCTGCTGGACAAGCCTGGCAAGTGAGTACCAGGGCTTATGGGGCTGGGAGGGGGGCACTGCCTGGTGTCTGCACCCCAACACCCCCTTCCCCATCGCCAGATCCCGGGATTTCTACCACACCTGCTACTGCCTGAGCGGCCTGGCCATAGCGCAGCACTTCGGCAGCGGCGACCTCCACCACGAAGTGGTCCTGGGTGCCCCTGAGAACCGCCTGGTAGGTGCTGAGCATCAATCACTGAGCTCCCGTTTTGGGGGTGGGGGTAATCCTCCCCAGCCCCACAAGCAGGCTCCGAGCCCCCTTTCTCCTCTCGCTTGCCCCACAGCAGGCCACGCACCCCGTGTACAACATCACCCCGGACAAGGTGGGGCGGGCGGTGATGCACTTCCTACGGCAGCCCGTGCCCAGCCTGGAGCCAGCAGCTGAGTGATTGGGGTAGCCCTGCTGCCCCCCCCCACCCCAAACCCCGTACCCCCACCCTAGACTGTGTGCAAGCAGCCCTGCCCCGGGTGCTCTGGTGCAGAGCGAGGTCCTCAGGGTGCTAGCAATACCAAAAGGGTGCTCCCGTGGCCACCAGCTCCTGCCGCCGTTCCCGGTGGGAGCTGGGAATTCATTATTGGAATGAATAAAGCCCCAAAAGGACGAGCTGCACCCCCCAACCCCAACCCCAACCCCGTGTCGTGTGCGTGCAGTGGGGCAGAGCTGCTGCCCCCTCCCCGTGCCGCGCTTTGGGGCTGGGAGGTGATGCCTGGGCTCCGATCCCAAGGGAACATCGGGAAGTGGAAATCAGGCTGCTTTTTCTATGTCCCATTTTATTCTTTAGAGTCTTATAGTAAAGGGGAAGCCTCAACTTGCAAGACAACTCCGGGCAGTATGTACAACATACCTTAGATCCATGGAATGAATTGGCATCAAAATGGGAATGGGGCGGGAGGAGGGGGTACCTATGGGGCACGGAGGGGATGCTAGAGATCAGAGAATGCCATAGAGGTGGGGAAGGTGACAGAGGAAAAGGAAGGTGGCGGGGGGACACGGGACAGGATGCACACAGAGAGCACCCAGCCTGGCTCTGTGCTGTGGAAAGAGGGGGTGCAGGCGTTGTGTGTGTGTTGTCCCCCCCCCATAGCTCCCACAGGCATCGGGGGCAGTTGGAATTGCACACGCAGAGAATAAATAGCAAGACCCCCCCCCTTTCCTTCCAGTGCTTGCCTGATGGGGGGGGGGGGTCAGGAGCAGCTCCCCTGTGTGGGGCCTGGCCTTTTGGGGGGGCACACACACACACACACAGTGGAGTGGGGGGGCTGCACAGCCTCCCCCTTCAGCTCAGGACTGCTGTGGTCCCCGGGTATAAATAGAAACGCTCATATAAAACCAGAAAGGAGGAGGGCGAGGGGCTCGCTGGGGAGGGGGGGCAATGGGGACGGTGTCTCCTTGGAGACACTTCCCCCCCCCCCCCAAGTCTGTCGGGGGCCCTGCCTGGCCGGCTCCCCCCTCGGGGCCGGTGCGGTTGGAGCGGGGAAAGGGCCGGGATGGGCTTTGGGAAGCTGCAGTCCGAGAGCCTCTACGAGAGAAGGGAAAGAGTCCTTACACGGCCGAGGGCGGTGGGGGGGCCGGGGGGGGCCCTAACTGGCCTCCATGCGCAGCTTCTTCCTGTTCTGAGGCTCCTCGGGCTCCGAGTCGGAGCTGGAATCGGATCCGCCGTCGAAGGCGGAGATGGTGCTGCCCTTGGCGTTGGTGTAGAGGCTGCTGCCGTCCGTCGAGGGGTAGCTGGCCTGAAGCTGAGCGCTCGACCTGGCCTTCTCCAGCGCCCGCACTGCGAGGCAGAGCCAGCACCTGGAGCCCCTGCGCCTTATCCCACCTGCATCCCCCCCTGTGCCTTATCCCACCTGCATCCCCCCTGGATCCCTCCTGTGCCTTATCCCACCTGCATGCCCCCTGTGCCTTATCCCACCTGCATGCCCCCTGTGCCTTATCCCACCTGCATCCCGCCTGTGCCCTATCCCACCTGCATCCCCCCTGTGCCTTATCCCACCTGGATCCCCCCTGTATCCCACCACCTGCATCCCCCCTGTGCCTTATCCCACCTGCATCCCCCCTGTGCCTTATCCCACCTGGAGCCCCTGTGCCTTATCCCACCTGCATCCCCGCTGTGCCTTATCCCACCTGGATCCCCCCTGTGCCTTATCCCACCTGTATCCCACCACCTGCATCCCCCCTGTGCCTTATCCCACCTGTATCCCACCACCTGGATCCCGCCTGTGCCTTATCCCACCTGCATCCCCCCCTGTGCCTTATCCCACCTTGTATCCCGCCACCTGGATCCCGCCTGTGCCTTATCCCACCTGCATCCCCCCTGTATCCCAACCACCTGCATCCCCCCTGTGCCTTATCCCCCCTGTATCCTGCCACCTGGATCCTCCCTGCACCTTATCCCACCTGTATCCCACCATCTGGATCCCCTATGCCTTACCCCACCTGTATCCAACCACCTGCATCCCCCCTGTGCCTTATCCCACCTGTATCCCACCATCTGGATTCCCTATGCCTTATCCCACCTGTATCCAACCACCTGCATCCCCCCTGTGCCTTATCCCACCTGTATCCCACCACCTGGATCCCCTGTGCCTTATCCCACCTAGATCCCACCACCTGCATCCCCGCTGTGCCTTATCCCACCTGCATCCCCCCCTGTGCCTTATCCCACCTGTATCCCACCACCGTGGATCCACCCTGTGCCTTATCCCACCTGGATCCCATGGGATTCCCTTCGCCCCCTCACCTTGCTGCTCCAGGAGCGCGTTCTGGCGCTTGAGGTCGTCGATGTCCTGCTGGTGCGTGTGGTTTTTCCGGCGCATGTACTGGATGTACTCTGTGGCTTTGTCCAGGATTTGCGCCCGGGATGCCTGTTGCAATAGTGGGAAAAGGCAGACGAGGCGAGATAAAGACCTAGGCCACGGAGGAGCCCATGGGATTCTGTCCGCCCCATCCCACCCGCGGCGCAGCAGCAGGGGGGGAGTGCGCGGTGCCGATGGCCCCGGAGCCCAGCTCTTGGCTTGGGGACCCCCGTGGGGAGGGCTGGGATGACTGTGACCTCCTGGTGGTGCTGGGTTAGGCTGAGAACTGAACCATGGAATCAGGGAATGGGGTGGGATGAAGGCAGCTTAAAGCTCCTTCAGCTCCAACGCCAACCCCTTCCACTGGAGCAGCTTGCTCCAAGCCCCTGTGTCCAACCTGCCCTTGAGCACTGCCAGGGATGGGGCAGCCACAGCTTCTCTGGGCACCCTGTGCCAGCGCCTCAGCACCCTCCCAGGGAAGAGCTTCTGCCTAAGAGCTCATCTCAGTCTCCCCTCAGGCAGGTTCAAGCCATTCCCCTTGGCCTGTCCCTACAGGCCCTTGTCCCAAGCCCCTCTCCAGGTTTCCTGCAGCCCCTTCAGGCACTGGAGCTGCTCTCAGGTCTCCTCTTCTCTTGTCCAGGCTGCCCCAGCCCAGCTCGCTCAGCCTGGCCCCAGAGCAGAGCTGCTCCAGCTCCCTTTTACCCCCATGGCCTCCTTCAAACTCCTTCCATCCACATCCCCTTTCATTTGTGCTCCCACAGCATCACAGAATGAGTTGGGATGAAGGCGCCATTCCCCTTGCCCTGTCCCTACATCCCTTGTCCCAAGCCCCTCTCCAGCTTTCCTGCAGCCCCTTTAGGAGCTGCTCCATGTTCTCCCCTTCCCACCCGCACCACCCTGGGTTCCCCAAGCGCCTCCAAGGGGCCGGACCCGCACAGCGGGGGGAGCCCAGCACCCAGCGCCCAGCACCCAGCACGCTCCCCAACCTCACCTTCTCCCCCTGCAGGGAGGGCACGGAGTCCCGCAGGCTGTGGAAGCTGTCCTTGATGTGGTCCCTGCGCTTGCGCTCCAGCGCGTTGTGGTGGGCGCGTTTGTCCGCCTTGGGGGTGGACGGGGGGGGCAAAGGGAGGTGAGGGTGGCACTGGGGTGGTGGTGGGGGGATCCATGCCCTGCTCCCCAGCACCGCTCTGGGGATGGATGCATGGGAAGAACCTCGGTACCCATGGGGAAGGATGCGGCTCTGGGGGCTTTGGGTTCCTGGGCCACCCCCCCCCATATGCCCTAGGGTACCCTCACCAGCAGGCATGGCCCCCATGGGTTACACCCCACATCCGGCCCCATAGGACACGTGAACCCCAAACCTCAGTGCCCCACAACAAGAGTCCCAGCCCCACAAAGCTCCCCCCACCCCGCTCCATCTCCCTCCGGATTCACAACCCCAGAAGTGGGCTCCTATCCCCAGCCCCACAGGTCCCCTCCTAAGAAGCCCCACAAGCCCATGAGTGCCCCCTCCCCACAAGACCCCAGCCCCACAGATCTCCCTCCTGCAAGAAGCCCAACCCCACATATGCCCCCTCTCGGCCCCACACGTCCCCCCCCCTAAGACCCCCTTGCCCCATGGGCATTCCCATGAGGACCCCATCCCCCAAGGAACTCCTATGCAGACCCCACCCAGGAGATCCCAGCCCCACAGATCCTCCCCTCCCCAGGAGACCCCAGCCCCACAGATGCCCCCCCCCCCAGGAGACCCCAGCTCCACAGATCTCCCCCAGCCCCACAGATCCTCCCCTCCCCAGGAGACCCCAGCCCCACAGATGCCCCCCCCCCCAGGAGACCCCAGCTCCACAGATCTCCCCCATCCCCACAGATCCCCCCCCAGAAGACCCCATCCCCACAGATGCCCCCCCCCCAAGGAGACCCCATCCCCACAGATCCCCCCCATCCCAACAGATCCCCCCGCAAGAGACCCCATCCCCACAGATCCCCCCATCCCCACAGATGCCACCCCCCCAGGAGACCCCATCCCCACAGATCCCCCCCAGGAGACCGCATCCCCACAGATCCCCTCCCCAGGAGACCCCAGCCCCACAGATCCCCTCCCCAGGAGACCCCAGCCCCACAGATCCCCCCCAGACACCCCCCCCCAGCAGATCCCCCCACAGATCCCCCAGATCCCCCCCAACAGATCCCCCCCCAGGAGACCCCACCCCCCCACAGACCCCCCCCCCATCCCCACAGATCCATCCTCCCCGGGACACCCCCAGCCCCACAGCTTCCCCTCCCCCCCCAATGACCCCATCCCCATTCGACACCCCCAAAACCCCATTCCCCCTCCCCCCGCCCCCCCTCCCCCCCACGTGCTCGGGTCCCGGCGCTTACCGCGGACTGGAACCGCGGCTGCTCCTCCTGATGGGGCCCGGTTGTGGGGGGAAGGGGCACGAACGGGACGAGGAGGAGGAAGAGGAGGAGGAAGGCACCAGGAAGGAAACGGCGGCGCGATGAGGAAGAGGGAACAGAAACCAAACGTTACCGGTGCTACCCCGCTCCCGCGGCCCATAGGGAAGCGATAGCGTGGGGGGTACAAAGGGGGAGGGTTGGGGGGGGCGTTCCTATCGCGCTGTCGCGACAGCGGGGCCCGACTCACGTCGCTCTCCACCTCGATGTCATCGTTGTCGCTCATCGCTACCGGCCGGGCCGCGCCGCCACAACAACAGCCCGCAGCGCGCAGGCGCGGGGTGGGAGGCGCACGTGACCGCGCACACCCCTTGCCGGCGCGGGGGATTGTGGGGGTTGTAGTTCGAGGGAGGGAAGATGGGTAGCGCCATCTTGGGGCGGGGACTACAGCTCCCGGCGTGCACCGCGCCACGGCGCGGTGCACGCCGGGAGCTGTAGTCCCCGCCTCAGCGTGGTGCTTGGGGCTTGCTGCCCCTCATGGAGGGAGGAGAAGCCGCGGCGAGGCGAAGATCGGAGATGGAAGAGGCTTTATTGAGGTATAGGGGGGTGGAAAGGGGCGGTAGGGGGCTGTGGGTCTGTCTGTGGATGTGGGGCTGGCCTGAGGGGCTTTAGGCTTGGTTAGGGGGTCTGTAGGCCCGCGTCAGGGGGGGCGATGGGGCTGGCTATGGGGCTGCAGGCCTGCCTGGGGGGGGGGATATGGGGCTGGCTATGGGGCTGCAGGTCTGGCCTGAGTGGCTGTGGGGCTGGCTATGGGGCTGCAGGTCTGGCCTGAGGGGCTGTGGGGCTGGCCTGAGGGGCTTTAGGCTTGGTTAGGGGCTCTGCAGGCCTGCCTGGGGGGGGGGGGATATGGGGCTGGCTATGGGGCTGCAGGTCTGGTCTGAGGGGCTGTGGGGCTGGCCTGAGGGGCTTTAGGCTTGGTTAGGGGGTCTGCAGGCCTGCCTGGAGGCGGCTGTGGGGCTGGCTGTGGGGCTGCAGGTCTGGTCTGAGGGGCTGTGGGGCTGGCCTGAGGGGCATTAGGCTTGGTTAGGGGTTCTGCAGGCCTGCCTGGGGGGGGGGGGGGATATGGGGCTGGCTATGGGGCTGCAGGTCTGGTCTGAGGGGCTGTGGGGCTGGCCTGAGGGGCTTTAGGCTTGGTTAGGGGAGTCTGCAGGCCTGCCTGGAGGTGGCTGTGGGGCTGGCTATGGGGCTGCAGGTATGGCCTGAGGGGCTGGCCTGAGGGGCTTTAGGCTTGGTTAGGGGGTCTGCAGGCCTGCCTGGAGGCGGCTGTGGGGCTGGCTGTGGGGCTGCAGGTCTGGCCTGAGGGGCTGTGGGGCTGGCCTGAGTGTCTTTGGGCTTGGTTAGGGGGTCTGTAGGCCCGCGTCAGGGGGGGCTATGGGGCTGGCTATGGGGCTGCAGGCCTGCCTGGGGGTGGCTGTGGGGCTGGCTATGGGGCTGCAGGCCTGCCTGGGGGAGCTATGGGGCTGGCTATGGGGCTACAGGCCTGCCTGGGGGGGGGGCTATGGGGATACAGGCCTGGCCTGAGGGACTTTAGGCTTGGTTAGGGGCTCTGCAGGCCTGCCTGGGGGGGGGGGCTATGGGGCTGGCTATAGGGCTGCAGGCCTGGCCTGAGGGCTTTGGGGTCTTTTTGGGGGCTGCATTGCTTCGCAACGGGGTCTTTAGGCCTGGCCTGGGGTTGCTGCAGAGGGGCCCTCTGGAAGCTTGAGCCTGCTCAGGAGTCTTTGGGCAGCTCCAGGGTGGGTTCAGCCCCCTACTTTTTGCTGTAGAGAACAAGGTGGGGGCCGCCCCCCAGGGCTGGAACGGGCCGGGCGGCTCTAACCCCGCTGCTCCTCATCCCCTGTGGGCAGCTCCTCGCGGCTGGAGGCCGGTGCTGGGCGCTCCTCCTGCTCCTCCTCGCCGTCCCCATCGCCCTCGGAGCCCGTCTGGTCCGAGGCGTCCTCCTCCAGGTAGCGGTAGCCGCGCATGCGGTGGCGCGGGCGCGGGATGCGGGGCAGGCGGTACTCCACGTGCTGCCCCAGCCGCTGCTCCATCCGCACGTAGGCCCCCACCGCCGCCACCAGCGTCGCCAGCAGGATGGAGAGCTTGGCCTGCAGCGGGGCCAGGAGGGGCTGAGCGTGGGGCTGCAGCCCCCTCAGCTCCCACGTCCATAGAACCATAGAATCGTTAGGGTAGGGAAGGAGCTGCAGATCACCCAGTTCCAACCCCCTGCCATGGGCAGGGACACCTCACACTAAACCATGGCACCCAAGGCTCTGTCCAACCTGGCCTTGAACACTGCCAGGGATGGAGCATTCACAACCTCCCTGGGCAACCCATTCCAGTGCCTCACCACCCTCACAGGAAAGAATTTCCTCCTTAGATCCAATCTAAACTTCCCCTGTTTCAGTTTGAACCCGTTACCCCTTGTCCTGTCACTGCAGTCCCTAATGAAGAGTCCCTCCCCAGCATCCCTATAGGCCCCCTTCAGACACTGGAAGCTGCTCTGAGGTCTCCCCGCAGCCTTCTCTTCTCCAGGCTGAACAGCCCCAACTTCCTCAGCCTGTCTTCATACAGGAGGTGCTCCAGCCCCTGAGCATCCTCGTGGCCTCCTCTGGCCTTGTTCCAACAGTTCCATGTCCTTTTTATGTTGAGGTTCTGCCCACCCCACCGCGGTCACCTTCATGGGTAGTTCTGACCAGAGGTAGACGGTGAAGATGGCCAGGGCTTGCCACCAGTGGTAGATGGTGAAGATGAAGTCCTGGCGCTCCTTGTTCTTGTACAACATGCCCAGGAGGACTGTGAGGGAGGAGAGCTGCTGTCAGGGTCCCCCTGTGGGGACACCGTGGGTCTGTCCTGCTCCTTGTCAGCGTGTCCAAGGAGCAGGTTGTGGCACGAGGAGGAAGCAGGGGGGGACACAAGAGAGGCCGTGCTGGGGACCTTCCCGCTACTCACTGCTGATGCTGGTCTTGTTGAGGGCGCTCCCCGTGCCCCAGAGCGCGGCGATGGCGTAGAGCAGAGGAGCCTGGCCCACGAGCCGGGGCTCCGGTGCCCAGCAGAACAGCGTCACCAGGAGGGCAGCGTGGATGAAGGCTCCAGCCAGCAGCGGGATGTGCCGCTGCAGGCGCAGCATGCCCAGGGCCAGGCTGGAGCAGGCCGAGGCGGACAGCCCGTAGGCCATGAGGAGATAGGCCAGCTTCTCCAGCCCCAGGGCGCACACCCCATAGTTCTGCAGGGAAGAACGGGCTCGGCGTCACTTGGGTTGTCCCTGCTTTGTCACCTCCCCTCTGTCCCCATCCATCCCTACCAGGGAGAAGCCGGTGCAGACAAAGAGCACCTCGAAGCCGCTGTAGATGAAGATGGGGAAGAGGTGGCGCAGGCGATAGTCCCTCATGTGCTTGAAGGGCAGCTGGAAGATGTTCCCCCAGCCGATGCTGCGCAGGTCGATCTCCTCCGTGGGTCGATAGGCTGCACCGCAGAGCACCAGGACCTGCGTGTGGGGAAGGGCACGGAGCACCGCATCCCAAGCGAGAGGGTTTGGCTTGCAAAGGACCTTAGGATCGCCCGGTTGCAACCCTTCTGCCGTGGATGGCAAAGCACGTGCAGGACAACAAGGGGATCAACACGGTCAGCACCAGAAGGGCAGGTCCTGCTTGACCGACCTCATCTCCTCCTGCAACAATTGACCTGCCTGGTGAATGAGGGAAAGGCTGTGGACATTGCCCCTCTGGACCCTAGCAAAGCATCGATGCGGTGTCCCGCAGTGTTCTCCTGGAGACACTGGCTGCTCATGGCCCCGGGTGGGTGGATTCTTTGCTGGATAAAAGGCTGGCTGGCTGGCAGAGCCTAGAGAGTGCTGGTGAACGGTGTCACATCTAGATGGTGACCGGTCACTGGTGGTGGCCCTCAGGGCTTGGGGTTGGGGCCAGTGCTGTTTGCTATCTTCATTGATGATCTGGATGAGGGCATGGAGGGCACCCTGAGTCACTTCACATGACACCAAGGGCGGGAGCTGATCTGCTGGAGGGAGGATAGGGAGGCTCTGCAAGAAGGATCCGGCCAGGCTGGATCCCTGCGTTGTGGTCACTGGTGTGAGATCCAACCAGGCTCGGTGCTGGGTCCTCACCCTGGGCCACAGCAGCCCCATGGAACGCTCCAGGCTGGAAAGGAGCTGCTGGAGCTGAGCAGGAGCAGCTTGTGCCCAGGCAGCCAAGAAGCCCCCAGCATCCTGGTACTGCACCAGCACCAGTGCGGCAGCAGGAGCAGGGCAGGGATTGGGCACGGGGCTGGGCACTGGGGAGGCTGCACCTCGAATCCTGTGCTCAGCTCTGGGCCCCTCACTGCAAGAGAGACCTTGAGGTGCTGGAGCGGGGCCAGAGAAGGGAACGGAGCTGGAGCAGGGCCTGGAGCCCAGGTGTGATGCTGAGGGAAGTGTGGAGAAAGGCTCAGGGGGGACCTGATGGCTGCCTCCAAGTGCCTGAGAGGAGGATGGAGCCAGGAGGGGCTGGGCTCTGCTCCCAAGGAACAAGGGATGGGACAAGAGGAAACGGCCTCAAGCTGCCCCAGGGCAGGTTTAGATGGAGCTGAGGAACAATTCCTGCCCCAGAGGGTGCTCAGGCATTGGAACAGGCTGCCCAGGGCAGGGCTGCAGGCACCGGCCCTGGGGGTGCTTAGAGGATGTGTGGATGTGGCTCTTGGGGACGTGAGCCTTGGCAGTGCTGGGCAATGGTTGCGCTGGATGATCCTAAAGCTCTTTACCAACCCAGCTGATTCCATGATTCCATAGGGATGATGCTGGCCCTGCTGGAGCCCTGTGCCCAGCTCACTCACCACCAGCATGGCGAGGAAGGCGGCCGCCATCAGCACGCTGTCCACCACGATGAGGTTGACGCTGCGGGGCAGGCTCTGCAGCACCGTGGTGTTGAAGCCGGGCAGGGTGCCGTGGCTCAGGGTCCCTGTTGGGGGGGCACACACCGTGGTTCCTGCCCACCCGGAGGTCCCGCTGCCACCCCACCGCACCACCCCGTCCTCACCGCAGTGCTTGACCCCGAAGAGCGTGTGGTTGAGCTGGTAGAGGTAGTCGTTGAGGAAGAAGAGCATGGGCATCTGGGCGCAGACGAAGCTCAACTGCAGCACGGAGAGCAGGAGGTGCTCAGCACCACGTTGCCCACCCCATCCCATTCCCTGGGCCAGCACTCACGTGGAAGAAGGCATAGAAGATGGTCTGGAAGACGATGATGTAGGCATCACTGGCCCCTCGTGGCGCCCGCTGCTCCTCCTTGTAGTTGACGTGCTCGTGGTACTTCTGGGCCATCCTGCATGGCACCGTGGGTCAGTTGGGTGTCACCCAGGACCTCACACCCACCCCACCCCTGGCCTACCTGGTGATGTAGTTGCCCAGGGAAGCCCAGAGGGGCACGATGGCCACCCCGATGGCCACGGCGGAGGGCACCAACGTGTAGTAGCGCTCCCAGTAGTTGCTGGAGACGAAGAAGGCGTAGATACCCACGGCGAGGAACATGGCCCACTTGATGCCAAAGAACCTGCCAGGGATTGGAGAGGGCAGCACGGATTCCCGTTGGGAAGGCTGTTGGGCAGCATGGAGAGTGCCCTACCTGATGAGGACGGGGGTATAGAGCAGCGCCGCGATGGGGGTGACGTTGATGCCCATCAACACCTTGCGGTCGATGTCCTCCAGTTGGATGTTGCTGTACTTCACCTCCCGGTACGTCTCGTCGTAGTGCAGGATCAGCTGCATCTGCAGCAGGCCTGAGGAGGGGGGGGGTCCAGAGCCGGTCACCCCCCCCAAACCCACACTGGGGGCCCCTGAGGAGCAGCAGGACCATACCCAGGTACACCCCATAGGTGAGGGTCCCGGCCAGGCTGGCGGCCAACACGTTCTTGATGACCCCCAGGCGCTTGCGGCGGAAGAACTTGTGCTCCTCCTCCTCCTCGTTGTAGTCGGGGTGAGCACCCACAAAGTCATCCAGCTGTTGGGGTGGGGGGGGACAGTGGCTGTCAGCCCCCGGCGTGGGGGGGGAGCACCACTGGGACCCTATGGGGGGCACCCATAGGGACCTCACCTGCGTCTCTGTCCCCTCAGCACCCAGCCTGTCACCCGCCACTGCCGTGGCTGCATCCTGGTACACGCTGGGGTCCTTCTGCATCCTGCCTCCGGGGGGGGGGGGCCTGCATGGGGCGGGGAAGGGGTTGGGGCGCTGTTGGTAACCCCCAAGCGCTGCACCCATGTGCTTTGCACCCATGGACCCTGCACCCAGCGCCCCCAGAGCTGCACCCATGCACTTTGCACCCCTGCACCTGCGGACCCTGTGCCCAGCACCCCCAACCCTTGCACCTTTGCACCGTTGTGCCCAGCACCCCCAGATCCAGCACCCTCATCCCTTGCACCCATGTGCTTTGAACCCACAGACCTGAGCCCAGCACCCACAGACCTGCACCCATGCACTTTGCCCCCCCACCCCGCCAGACCCTGTACCCATGTCTTGCACCCCCAACCCTTCACCTCAGCACCCAGCACTCCCAGCCCCGCACCCAGCATCCCCAGCCCAGCACCCCAGCCCCGCACCCAGCACCCCAGCCCCGCACCCAGCACCCCAGCCCCGCACCCAGCACCCCCAGCCCCGCACCCAGCACTCCCAGCCCCGCACCCAGCACCCCCAGCCCCGCACCCAGCACCCCAACCCCGCACCCAGCACCCCCAGCCCCGCACCCATCACCCCCAGCCCCGCACCCAGCACCCCGAGCCCCGCACCCAGCACCCCCAGCCCCGCACCCCTCACCCCCAGCCCCGCACCCAGCACCCCCAGCCCCGCACCCAGCACTCCCAGCCCCGCACCCAGCACCCCAGCCCCGCACCCAGCACCCCCAGCCCCGCACCCATCACCCCCAGCCCCGCACCCAACACCCCCAGCCCCGCACCCAGCCCCCAGCCCCGCACCCAGCACTCCCAGCCCCGCACCCAGCACCCCGAGCCCCGCACCCAGCACCCCCAGCCCCGCACCCAGCACCCCCAGCCCCGCACCCAACACCCCCAGCCCCGCACCCATCACCCCCAGCCCCGCACCCAGCACCCCCGGTATCCGCTCCCCTACCGGAGCCCGGGGCGGGGCGGGCGCCGCTTCCTCTTTCGGATGGGGCGGGCGGGACGGGGACGCTTAAAGGGGCCGATCCTGCACCCCCAGCACCCTGACCCCTGCACAGCACCCATTGAACCCCCCAGCACCCTGACCCCTGCACAGCACCCATTGAACCCCCCCAGCACCCATTGAACCCTTGAAACCCCCCCAGCACCCTGACCCCTGCACAGCACCCATTGAACCCCCCCAGCACCCTGACCCCTGCACAGCACCCATTGAACCCCCCAGCACCCTGACCCCTGCACAGCACCCATTGAGCCCCCCAGCACCCTGACCCCTGCACAGCAACCACTGAACCCCTCCCAGCACCCTGACCCGTGCACAGCACCCACTGAACCCCCCCCAGCACCCTGACCCTGCACAGACCCCTGCACAGCACCCATTGAACCCCCCCCAGCACCCTGACCCCTGCACAGCACCCATTGAACCCCCCCAGCACTGACCCCTGAACCCTATTGACTCCCCCCAGCACCCTGAAACCCCCCCAGCACCCTGACCCTGACCCCTGCACAGCACCCACTGAACTCCCAGCACCCTGACCCCTGCACAGCACCCATTGAACCCCCCCCAGCACCCTGACCCCTGCACAGCACCCATTGAACCCCCCAGCACCCTGACCCCTGCACAGCACCCATTGAACCCCCCACAGCACCCTGACCCCTGCACAGCACCCATTGAACCCCCCAGCACCCTGACCCCATCCCCATCCCACCAGCCCTCGCACCGGGCCCCGGTGTGGGTGCTCCAGCCCTGGGTGCTGGGTGCTACCGGGTCCCTCCACTCTCGCTTCCCCTTCCCAACCCTGGGCCGTTTGTGGGTGCGGGGCCGGTTTGGGGGTGACCGGACACGTGCGGGTCCTTACGGCACCCGATCCCGGTGCTGGGAGCACCCATGGGTGCGTGGCCAGGCGGGGGTGCCCGGGGGCAGGGAGGGCCCGAAGGTGACGTCCTGGCATGGTCACGGGACCGGAGCAGGATCCGGCCCGGCCGGTACTGGGGGATGCCTGGGGTGAGGAGAAGGAGCCACCAGTGCTGGGGGGGGTTCAGTGGGTGCTGTGCAGGGGTCAGGGTGCTGGGGGGAGTCAATGAGTGCTGTGCAGGGGTCAGGGTGCTGGGGGGGGTCAGTGGGTGCTGTGCAGGGGTCAGGGTGCTGGGAGTTCAGTGGGTGCTGTGCAGGGGTCAGGGTGCTGGGGGGAGTCAATAGGTGCTGTGCAGGGGTCAGGATGCTGGGGGAGTTCAGTGGGTGCTGTGCAGGGGTCAGGGTGCTGGGGGGGCTTCAAGGGTTCAATGGGTGCTGTGCAGGGGTCAGGGTGCTGTGCAGGGGTCAGGGGGTGCTCAGTGGGTGCTGTGCAAGGGTCAGGTGCTGGGGGGGTGCAGGGGTGCTGTGCAGGGGTCAGGGTGCTGGGGGGGTTCAGTGGGTGCTGTGCAGGGGTCAGTGCTGGGAGGGGTTCAGTGGGTGCTGTGCAGGGGTCAGGGTGCTGGGGGGAGTCAATAGGTGATGTACAGGGGTCAGTGCTGGGGGGGGTTCGATGGGTGCTGTGCAGGGGTCAGGGTGCTGGGGAGGGCTCAGTGGGTGCTGTGCAGGGGTTCAGTGGGTGCTGTGCAGGGGTCAGGGTGTTGGGGGTGGTCAGTGGGTACTGTGCAGGGGTCACGGTGCTGGGGGAGTTCAGTGGGTGCTGTGCAGGGGTCAGGGTGCTGTGCAGGGGTTCAGTGGGTGCTGTGCAGGGGTCAGGGTGTTGGGGGTGGTCAGTGGGTACTGTGCAGGGGTCAGGGTGCTGGGGGTTCAGTGGATGCTGTGCAGGGGTCACGGGTGCTGTGCAGGGGTCAGGTGCTGGGGGAGTTCAGTGGGTGCTGTGCAGGGGTCAGGGTGCTGCAGGGGTTCAGTGGGTGCTGTGGGGGTCAGTGGGTGCTGGGGGGGTTCAGTGGGTGCTGTGCAGGGGTCAGGGTGCTGGGAGGGGTTCAGTGGGTGCTGTGCAGGGGTCAGGGTGCTGGGGGGGGTTCAGTGGGTGCTGTGCACGGGTCAGGGTGCTGGGAGGGGTTCAGTGGGTGCTGTGCAGGGGTCAGGGTGCTGGGAGTTCAGTGGGTGCTGTGCAGGGTTCAGGGTGCTGGGGGGGGGGTTCAGTGGGTGCTGGGAGTTCAGTGGATGCTGTGCAGGGGTCACGGTGCTGGGGGGGGTCAGTGGGTGCTGGGAGGTCAGTGGGTGCTGTGCAGGGGTCAGGGTGCTGGGGGGGGTTCAGTGGGTGCTGTGCAGGGGTCAGGGTGCTGGGGGGGGTTCAGTGGGTGCTGTGCAGGGGTCAGGGTGCTGGGAGGGTTCAATGGGTGCTGTGCAGGAGTCACGGTGCTGGGGGGGGTCAATGGGTGAAGTGCTGGGGGGTCAGGGTGCTGGGGGGGTTCAATGGGTGCTGTGCAGGGGTCAGGGTGCTGGGGGGTTCAATGGGTGCTGTGCAGGGGTCAGGGTGCTGGGGGGGGTTCAATGGGTGCTGTGCAAGGGTCAGGGTGCTGGGGGGGGTTCAATGGGTGCTGTGCAAGGGTCAGGGTGCTGGGGGGGGTTCAATGGGTGCTGTGCAAGGGTCAGGGTGCTGGGGGAGTTCAGTGGGTGCTGTGCAGGGGTCAGGGTGCTGGGGAGTTCAATGGGTGCTGTGCAGGGGTCAGGGTGCTGGGGGGGTTCAGTGGGTGCTGTGCAAGGGTCAGGGTGCTGGGGGAGTTCAATGGGTGCTGTGCAGGGGTCAGGGTGCTGGGGGAGTTCAATGGGTGCTGTGCAGGGGTCTGGGTGCTGGGGGGGGGTTCAGTGGGTGCTGTGCAGGGGTCAGGGTGCTGGGGGGGGGGTTCAGTGGGTGCTGTGCAGGGGTCAGGGTGCTGGGGGAGGGTTCAGTGGGTGCTGTGCAGGGGTCAGGGTGCTGGGGGGGGGTTCAGTGGGTGCTGTGCAGGGGTCAGGGTGCTGGGGGGGGTTGTGCAGTGTAATGGGGCCCCCCCCATGATCCCATTCCAGTCTCTGATCCCTGCTGTCCCTTTAGGTCTCCGGTGACGTGAGGCATCCTCCATGGGGACAGCGGCTGCTTGGGGACAACTGCGTCACCCTCTTTGGGTGCTGCCATGGGGGTGCTGTGGGTGAGCCCCATGGTGCTGGGGATGTGGGGCAGGGCACCTGGGGGGTGCCTATGGGGTGCCCTTTGGTCAGGGTGGCCCTGGATACCAGCTCCATGGGTGCTTATGGGTTCCCCATGGTTCATGGTGGTGCTGGGGCCCACAGGAGACCCCCCAGGACCACTGTCCATGGAGGGGAGGTCCCAGCCCAGGCCTTGGCCCCATTGCCGGCCCCACAGAGGCGGGGCCCAGCCCTGCCCATCGCTGGCCATGGGGCCTGGCCACCAGCCCCACAGCATTTAGGGGCATCCCCCTGAGCATCAGCAGCACCTCCAGCTCCTCTGGCCACCGCTCAGCCCCACAGGTGAGCCCTTTGGGGTCCCACGGCGGCTGTGGGGCACCCCTCTGGGTGGGTTCCCTTGAGGGAAGGTGGGTTCATTGGGGCACGGAGAGGGGCAGCTATGGGGCTGCAGCTCTGCCCCACAGCTCCTGGCGCGCTGGTGGACCCAAGCGGGCTGTGGAAGTCCCAGTGCTGGCCCCCACTGAGGGGGCTCCGTGTGGGTCCTTGAGGTCCCCATGGGGTGACCCCACAGCAGCAGGTGGTGGTGGCGATGATCCCGGGAATGCCAGGCATGTCCCGCCGGGATGAGTCAGGCCGGGACAGCCCCAAGCAGCACAGCTTCACCCTCCAGAGGTGCCACAGGCAGCCCTGGGACATGGGTGACTCCTGCTGGGATCCGGCACTTCCAGCTCCGGCATTCCAGCACTTCCATCCCAGCAGCTCCTTCCGAGGCCTTGGCATGCAGCAAGCCCTTGAGCTCCCCGGGCAGCAGCCAGGGAAGTGCATCCCTGTGGGCAGCGATCCCGGGAATGCCGCCGGCTGCTGTGGAGGCGGTGGGAGCAGCAGCGGGAGCGTGGGGAAGGGGCCCGTGATGTGCACTGCTGGATGGTGAGAGCGAGGGGCTGGGGGGGGGGAAAGGGAGACACAGGGTGATGGGGTCCCCATGGTGCTGATGAAGAGGGGGAGAGGTTTTGGGGTCCAGGGGCTGCCGCATCCCAGCAGCTCCCGGGGCTGGGAATGCTCCTGAGGAGGATGAGGGTGGTGATGGGAAGGGGAGCATGGATGGTGATGGGAGAGCGTGAGGCTGGGATGAATGGGAGTAGGAGGGGTCTGGGTGCTCTGCCCTCACCCCGGGGTGCTGTTTGGTGCTGGGTTGGGGTGATGAGGAGCTGGGTGCTGATGAAGGGTGCTGGGGGACAGGTTTGGGGTCCATGGACCAAGGGATGAGAGAAGGGAACGCTGGGATCAGTGCCATGGAGGGGGCACAGGAGGGGACTCCCTGCCCCATCCCTGGGGTCTGTGGGGCTCCCGTTTGGGGCGCTGTGGGGGGACAACACATGGGGCTGTGATGGGCTTGGGGTCCCTCTGACAGCCCCATGCGTGCAGCGGGAACCCCTATGCGGGGCTGGTGGCCCTGCTGCGGGCAGCCTGGCTCTCGGGGAAGACGCGGCCCATGGAGTACCGGGTGGCGCAGCTGGAGGCCCTGGGCCGCTTCCTGGAGGACAAGAAGCAGGAGATCCTGGAGGCCACGGCCCTGGACGTGGGCAAGGTGAGGGGAAGGGGGGAGCCGGGTGCTGGGTGCACCTTTGGGACCGTTCATAGCCCTTCCTCTGGGTCTCGCGTGTGTGTGGGGCTCTGTGGGCATCCTCCCTGGGGTCCTGCGTGCCCCTTGCTGTGCTTCAGGGCTGCCGTGGGGCACCCATAGGTGCTGCTTCGGCACAGAGCTCTCTGGACATAGGGACCGTGTTCCCATCCCCGGAGCATTCAACCAAGGCCCCATTGGCCGATGCGAGGGGGGGACCCCGGGGATCACCGAGCTTTGCCCCACACGTGGAGTCAGGGGTGGCTTCAGGTGCCCTCCGCAGCGGTGATGTCTTGGGGTGCCCCTCAGCAGCACGGTGGCACCCGGGATTACCGGCGGTGTTGTGCAACGTGCTGGGGTTGCACATTCCTGCCGGGGCTCCTGGCGGGGACTGGTTCCACTGGGATGTGCATCCGGGTCCCTCCTGGATGCGGCCCTGCGTGTTGCAGCGCGCTGCCGCGGCAGCAGCATCCCCACCGTAGCTCTGCCTTGTGCTTTGAGCTCGTCTCCTCTCCATGTGGGTGCTTCAGGGCCCTTTTCCCCTCCCGGAGGTTTGCTGCAGCCCACCCCATGCTTCCCTCCTGGACCACCGGGAGATGCTCTCAGAGGGGTAACTGCCCTTATCACGCCGTGGGATCACTCAGCCCTAAAGGCCTTGCATCCAGGGGTGTATCCGAGCCGGCTTTCAACATCCTGCCCTCTCCCAGCCTTTGTAATTGCCTTGTTTGTGTGAGGGGAGGCCCTTCTCCTTCAGCATCAGATGGGCAGCAGAGCTCCAAGTGCGTCCTTCGCCTCTCCTAATTGCCTGTAATTAGTTCCTGTTGTCCACTCACGCGTTTGTTATGCAGTTGGACCTTCATAGTTAGATGGACAATTCACCTGCTCTTGCGTATCTGAGGTGGGTGCCTCACCTGCTCCCCACTGATCTTGGAAGGCACTTGGATGACCTCAGCTGGAATATCCCATCTCCTAACCTTGATGTCTCCTTGGAACCCTTAATCTGCAGCGGCAGTTTCCTCATCCTTGCAGTGATGCAACTCTCAAAGACGGGGCTGAGAGCATCCCCGGTGCTTCACCGGCCACCTCCTGGCCTTGCTGAGCCCTCCCGTGCAGCTCAGCCTCTTGGCAGTGACACATCCAGTGGCACTGGGCACCTGAAGGTCTCTCCTGAGGGGGCTTTGGTGGTGGAACATCAGAAGTTGCTGCCTCCGAGCCCCCCAACCCCAAAGTGGTGATGGAGGAAGGCTCCCACCCTTTGGGTGGGTTGGAGGAGTCTGAAGGATGTTGGGATGTGCTTTGCAGCGCAGGAGCTTTGCTCTTCCTGCTCTCCAGGCCTTTGGAAGGGCTTTCCTGGGCCTGCTCACTATCTTCTTGTGTCTTCCCACTGCTCCTGCAAGGACATCCTGAGCTGTGCTTCGTGCTTACAGCAGCGGAGAGGACCCACCGTGGGCAGGATGGGCCTTGGAAGCCGCTGTGGTCCCGGCTCTGGTGTCCCAGCACCGTTCCCCATCACTGTCCATGTGGGCATTGTGTCCGTTGCCCATTGGGATGGCTTATGTTGGGTTCAATTCCCAAACGGAGGCATCTCGCCCCACCTGCCTTTCTGTCTCTTCTGGGGGTCAGGACATGGGCCCAGCAGTGGGAGCATGGTCCCATCCGCTGTCTGCAGCATGGAGACACCAGCACCGGCTTGTCTGGAGCTCCTGGGGCCATTGCTTGGTCCCCCCTTGGCTCAGGGCTCCTGCCCCATCAAGCAGGTCACAGATGGGGTCTCAGGAGAAGGATAAATGTTGTGGAGATGTTAAAGGGGCTGCAGGAAACCTGTAGGGAAGGGCCAAGGGGAATGGCTTTAACCCGCCAGAGGGAGATCAAGATGAGTGGAAGGTGTCCCTGCCCATGGCAGGGGGGTGGAACTGGCTGGGCTTTAAGGTCCCTTCCAGCACAAACCTTCTCTGGTTGTGCTTAATAACTTCTACTTAATGCCTTCTGCTCCTCTTCATGGGCAGAAGAGGGGGGAGATGCCTCCTGTGGAAGGGGAGATGAGGGGGTCGGTGTTGGGGTGATGTCTGTCCTGATGATCCATGATGATGTCTGTCCCCAGCCATCCTTCGAGGCTTATCTCATTGAGATCCTCCTGTGCAAGAACGAGCTCAACAACACCCTGAACAACCTGTGCCACTGGATGAAGGACGAGCACGTGGGCAAGAACCTGGTGAGGCAGGAGCTCTGCGTTGGGAAGGGAAGAGGGGGACACTCATGGGGCAGAGCAGCTCAGGGAGGGGACAGCCCTGAGCTCATGGTCTCATTGCAGATGACACAGCTGGACTCTGCCTTCATCCGCAAGGACCCCTATGGCGTGGTGCTCATCATTGGGCCTTGGAACTACCCCATCCACCTCATCCTGGGGCCTCTCATTGGGGCCATCGCTGCTGGTGAGCTGAGCATCCAGGCTGGGGGGCCCCAAGGGCTGGTTGGCACCCAGTCACTGCGATGATGTCCTCTCCATCTCCTCCCAGGTAACTGTGTTGTCATCAAGCCCTCTGAGAAGGCCAAGAACACTGGAAGGCTCCTTGCTGAATCGCTGGGCTGCTACCTGGACAGTGTGAGGAGCAATTCCTGCCCTTATCCCCATCCCTGCCCCAGGGCCATGGTGTTCCCAACCCTGCCTTGCCCTCACCAGCACTGCTCTGAGGTGCTGCTGTACCTCCTTCCTCCGGTGTCCACGTGCCTGGGATGCTGTTGGTGGGGATGGGGACACAGCAGACATGGGTGATGCTGACCGTGGGGGACCCTTCCTCTTGCACTGCAGGACTGCTTTGCCGTGGTGACCGCTGGTGCTCAGGAGACCAGCAGGCTGCTGGAGAACAAGTTTGACTACATCTTCTTCACTGGTATGTCCAGAGCAGAGCCTGCTGTGGGGTTGGTGCAATGCGGGAAGAGGGATACCCCATTGTTCCTTACGCCTGCGCTTGCCTGCCCTCTAAGAAGTCAGAGCTCGTTGTGCTGGAGATGCGGTCTCAGGATGTGTTGGAGGCTCCAGGATGTTGTAACGGGGGGGAGCACAGGAGCCTGTAGGGCCAGGCCAAGGGGAATGGCTTTAACCTGCCTGAGAGGAGACTGAGATGAGCTCTTAGGCAGAAGCTCTTCCCTGGGAGGGTGCTGAGGCGCTGGCACAGGGTGCCCAGAGAAGCTGTGGCTGCCCCATCCCTGGCAGTGTTCAAGGCCAGGTTGGACACAGGGGCTTGGAGCAAGCTGCTCTAGTGGAAGGGGTCGGGGTTGGAACTGGGTGAGCTTTAAGCTCCCTTCCATCCCAACCCATTCCATGGCTCTACGCTTGTACCTGAGGGTTGGTGGGACCTGGCTCCCCAGCGCGCTCCCTCCCAGAGCCAGCCTGTACCTGGTGTGTTCCCAGCCCTGACTCCGCTCTTCCCTTGCCCGCAGGCAGCCCCTCCGTGGGGAGGGTGGTGATGGCAGCCGCTGCCCAGCACCTCACCCCGGTGACGCTGGAGCTGGGGGGCAAGAACCCCTGTTACGTGTCGGAGCCGTGCGACGTGCGCAGCGTGGCCCGGCGGGTGGCCTGGGGCCGCTTCTTCAACGCGGGGCAGACCTGCGTGGCCCCCGACTACGTGCTCTGCACCCTGGAGCTGCAGGAGAAGCTGCTGCCCGCCCTGCGCGAGGCCATCACCGAGTTCTATGGCTCCAACCCTCGGGAATCGCCCGACTTCGGGCGCATCGTGGACCAGAAGGAATTCCAGCGGCTGCGGGCGCTGCTGCGCAGCGGGAGGGTGGCCATCGGCGGGCAGGCGGAGGAGGAGGAGCGGTACATCGGTGAGGACGTGGGGCTGGGCGATGCTGGGAGCCCCTGTGCTGGGGCACCGGGTGATGTGATGCCGTAACCCTTCCCCACAGCTCCCACGGTGCTGGCGGACGTGCTGCCCTCGGATCCCATCATGCAGGAGGAGATCTTCGGGCCCATCCTGCCCATGGTCGTCGTGGCCAGCATGGATGAAGCCATTGAGTTCATCAACGAGAGGCCGCGGCCGTTGGCCGTCTACGCCTTCTCCAGTGATTGCAAGGTGTGTGGAGGGCATGGGACAGGAAAGGGGGGGTGAGGAAGTAGGGCGTTAGGGCTTGTGCCCAACTCACTGAAGCCCCAGAGCATGCTCTGAGGGGGCTTTTGAGCCCTGCTCTGAGCACATGAGACTGGTGGATGAGGTGGGTGATGATGAGGTGAGACCCCCACTCTGGAGCGCTGTGTTCAGCTCTGGGGCAGCAGCACAAGAGGGATGTGGAGCTGTTGGAGAGGGGCCAGAGGTATCCATGGGGATGCTGCGAGGGCTGGAGCAGCTCTGCTCTGGAGCCAGGCTGAGAGAGCTGGGCTGGGGCAGCCTGGAGAAGAGAAGGCTCCTGAAGGGGAGACCTGAGAGCAGCTCCAGTGCCTGAAGGGGCTGCAGGGAACCTGGAGAGGGGTTTGGGACAAGGGATGTAGGGACAGGCCAAGGGGAATGGCTGGAACCTGCCCGAGGGGAGACTGAGATGAGCTCTGAGGCAGAAGCTCTTCCCTGGGAGGGTGCTGAGGCGCTGGCACAGGGTGCCCAGAGAAGCTGTGGCTGCCCCATCCCTGGCAGTGCTCAAGGCCAGGTTGGACACAGGGGCTCGGAGCAAGCTGCTCCAGTGGAAGGGGTTGGGGCTGGAGCTGGAGGAGCTTTAAGGTCCAAGCGTTGCCGGTGGAACCAAAGTGTGAGGCCCACGTCCACCTCCTCTGCCCCCCTCCCAGGTGGTGGCCCAGGTCCTGGAGCGCACGAGCAGCGGTGGCTTCTGTGGCAATGACACCCTGACACACATGACACTGACCTCGCTGCCCTTCGGTGGCATCGGTAGGTGCAAACCCCAACCCTGCCTGTCCCTGGCCACCGGGAGCCTGAACCGCGCTGGCCACGGGTGAGGAAGGGTCCTGGTGGCCCCAGAGCTCCGTGGTGTGCAGGAAACCCCTTCTGCACCTCTAGGACTTCACCAGAGCCCTTGGCTTCACTGCACAAGGGCTGAGCTCTCGGGCTTTGCACTGTGAGCTTCTCCTCTCCATGTTTGCTGTCCCAGCCACCACATTCCCTGTGTGTGTGCAGATGGTCCGTATAAAAGGTTGGGAATTCTCTACCCCTTGGTTGTTTCCCTGCTATTTCTGAGCAGTGTGGGGCACTGTGGGTGAGTTTTGTGCCAGGGTTGGGCTCCTGCCTTGCTCAAGTGAGAGGGAAGCGTTGCTCCTTTTGGTCTGTCCTCACTATGGAGCACATCAGCTCGTTGTGCTCTTGGATAGGTGATGGCTAAGTGGATGGCTCTTCCTCCTCCAGCCATCCTGGTGCTGGATTGGGGCCCTCAGCATCCCTCAGGAGCAGACTTGTGCCTTCATTCTGCCTTTTAGGACTAAAACAGTGCGGGCAAAACTCTTGTAACCATCTGGAGAACCTTCTTATGGTGCCTTGGGGATGGGCAAGACAAAGAGTTTGTGGTCTCCAGGGGCAACAACAGTTGTATTCTCAGGTGAAACGTGAGGTCTGCTCTGCCCTGGGCCCTGCCTGGTGCATTATCCCCGGAAAACAGGAATCCTCTCCCAAAACTTTCCCAACCTCCTGGTCTCCAGAGTGTCCTCACCTCAGTCTGCTGCTGCCTGTGCTCAGCAGCTTGCATCAGACATAATGGGACACCACAAAGGCCAACCACAATTAATTCCTCACCTGCCTGTGGCTCAGGAACAATCCTTGGTGGTTCCTGTTCCAGAACTTATCTTTATGGAAGTGATTCAGCCAAACTACCTGGGATGAGGAGGTGAAGCCAGGGTGAGCTCATCACCCGGCTGAGATGGCATTTGTCAAAGCTTCCACACCACAGCAGTCATTGGGCTTTTAACCACCCTGTGCAGCCTCAGGATGAAACCAGCCCCGGCAACTGGGAGAACTGGTGGTGATAACGGGGGCTCCCAGCTGGAAATACTCTGGGAAGAAGCTGAGCTTCATAGGGGCCACACTGGTAGCTCCTCACCATGGGGAGAGAGAGGAGATTGAGAGCAGCCCAAGGAGAAGGACTTGGGGGTGTTGGTTGATGAGAAAATGAACATGAGCCGGCTTCAGTGTGAGCTCACAGCCCAGAAACCAACCGTGTCCTGGGCTGCATCCAAAGGAGCGTGACCAGCAGGTCCAAGGAGGTGATCCTGCCCCTCTGCTCTGCTCTCGTGAGACCTCACCTGGAGCATTGTGTGCAGTTCTGGTGTCCTCAACATAAAAAGGACATGGAACTGTTGGAACAAGTCCAGAGGAGGCCACGAGGATGCTCAGGGGCTGGAGCACCTCCTGTATGAAGACAGGCTGAGAAAGTTGGGGCTGTTGAGCCTGGAGAAGAGAAGGCTGCGTGGAGACCTCAGAGCAGCTTCCAGTATCTGAAGGGGGCCTATAGGGATGCTGGGGAGGGACTCTTCATTAGGGACTGCAGTGACAGGACAAGGGGTAACGGGTTCAAACTGAAACAGGGGAAGTTTAGATTGGATCTAAGGAGGAAATTCTTTCCTGTGAGGGTGCTGAGGCACTGGAATGGGTTGCCCAGGGAGGTTGTGAATGCTCCATCCCTGGCAGTGTTCAAGGCCAGGTTGGACAGAGCCTTGGGTGCCATGGTTTAGTGTGAGGTGTGCCTGCCCATGGCAGGGGGTTGGAACTGGATGATTTTAAGCTCCTTTCCAACCCAACCCGTTCCTTGATTCTATGATTGAGGAGCTGTAGAGCTGGAAAAGGCCAAGGGAAAGGCGAGGTCTCCATCGCCACATCCCCGCTTCCAGGAGCAAAGCTTTCCCTGCGTCACGCTTGGAGCAGGCAGGAGCAGAGCCCCGGGGCAGGTCTGGACCTGTGCTCTGTGTTCCAGGCTGCAGCGGGCTGGGCAAGTACCACGGCAAGTTCACCTTCGACACCTTCAGCCACCAGCGCGGGTGCCTGCACCGCAACATGGGCCTGGAGGCCCTCAACGCCCTGCGCTACCCCCCCTACAGCCAGCAGAAGCTGGGCTTCCTCACGGCCGCCTTCGAGGTGAAGCGCAAGGGCACCTGCACCCTGCTCTGAGGCTGCTCCGCACCCTCCTGCGGTCAGGATGGGGACGCCTCGCGGCGCCGCCGGTGTCCTCCTCTCCTCCCTTTCCCCCTCCTTGGCCTTGGGCAGCGGGATGGGCGCCTCGTCCTGCACCCGGTGGGCTCCACGGTGGACTCTGCTCTGCATCCTCGGCGTGGACACGAGATGGAGGGGCCAAAAGGTCTTCTTTTGAGCCCAAACGTCCCGTCCCCTGAAGGAAATGGTCCCCAGGAGGATGAGGACCAGCAGTTCACCCCATCCCCTCTTGGACGGGCCTCTCCTGGATGAACCTCTCAGGAGGATGAGGACCAGCAGTTCACCCCATCCCCTCTTGGACGGGCCTCTCCTGGATGAACCTCTCAGGAGGATGAGGACCAGCAGTTCACCCCATCCCCTCTTGGACGGGCCTCTCCTGCATCAACCTCTCAGGAGGATGAGGACCAGCAGTTCACCCCATCCCCTCTTGGACGGGCCTCTCCTGGATGAACCTCTCAGGAGGATGAGGACCAGCAGTTCACCCCATCCCCTCTTGGACGGGTCTCTCCTGGATCAACCTCTCTCTGCCTTCTCTCAGGGCTGGCTGCTGCTTTCCTGCTCTGTGTAACCTTGCCTGTAGTAAAGGCAAGTCTTTACCTTGCCTGTAGTAAAGACTTTGCATTGAGCTCTGCTGCCTGGCCTCCCCTTGCTTCATCACCCAGCTTTGGGGCAGGAATCCATCAGCTGAGCCCCAGAGATGGGTGCTCAGAGCCCCAGTGTCCCCGTCCATCACACAGACACCCGCAGGCACAGCATCGCACCCTGCTGAGCTCCATCAGCCCCTGTGCTGGGCACTGGGGAGGCTGCACCTCGAATCCTGTGCTCAGCTCTGGGCCCCTCACTGCAAGAGAGACCTTGAGGTGCTGGAGCGGGGCCAGAGAAGGGAACGGAGCTGGAGCAGGGCCTGGAGCCCAGGTGTGATGGGGAAGGGCTGAGGGAGCTGGGGGGTTCAGTGTGGGGAAGAGAAGGCTCAGGGGGGACCTGATGGCTGCCTCCAAGTGCCTGAGAGGAGGATGGAGCCAGGAGGGGCTGGGCTCTGCTCCCAAGGAACAAGGGATGGGACAAGAGGAAACGGCCTCAAGCTGCACCAGGGCAGGTTTAGATGGAGCTGAGGAACAATTCCTGCCCCAGAGGGTGCTCAGGCATTGGAACAGGCTGCCCAGGGCAGGGCTGGGGGTGCTTAGAGGATGTGTGGATGTGGCTCTTGGGGCCGTGGGTCAGTGGTGGCCTTGGCAGCGCTGGGCAGTGGTTGGACTGGATGACCCTAAAGCTCTTTCCCAACGTGGCTGACTCCATGGCTCCACGACCATCCCATACCTGGTGGCTGCTGTCGGGGTGCTCCAGGGATGGATCTGGGGGCACGGTTTGCATGCCAAGTGCTTGGGGCTGGAGCGGAGCCAGCGCTGAGGTGCGGTGGGGCAGAGGAGGAAGCGGGCAGCCTCCCTCCGCAGGCTGTACCAGCCCCCAAGGCAGCAGCCAGCCTGCCCCACACCTCAGCAGGGTCCTGGCACCCCTCCTCTGGGCAGAGCACCCCGTTAGTTACCTGCGCTGGGGAGCTTGTGCTTTCCATCCCTTGGAATCCTTCGCTGTGAAGCTCCAGCCCCGTCCTGCTCCCTTGGGATCATGGAAACCAGGAGCATCTTCCCAGAGCCTGGCACCCAGCAGCTCCCGGGCAGTGGCACTGGGAATGCTCCTGAGGATGATGATGGTGGTGATGGGAAGGGGAGCATCGATGGCAATGGCGTGAGGTAAGAGAATGAGGCTGGCATGGAGGGGAGGCTGACGGTGCTTGGTGCTCTGCCGTCACCCCAGGGTGCTGTTTGGTGCTGGTGTGGGGTGATGTGGAGCTGGGTGCTGAGGAAGGGTGCTGGGGGACAGGTTTGGGGTCCAGGGGCCACCACATCCCAGCAGCTCCCGGGGCTGGGAATGCTCCTGAGGAGGATGAGGGTGGTGATGGGAAGGGGAGCATGGATGGTGATGGGAGAGCGTGAGGCTGGGATGAATGGGAGTGGGAGGGGTCTGGGTGCTCTGCCCTCACCACGGGGTGCTGGGTGATGCTGGGTTGGGGTGATGAGGAGCTGGGTGCTGATGAAGGGTGCTGGGGGACAGGTTTGGGGTCCGTGGACCAAGGGATGAGAGAAGGGAACGCTGGGATCAGTGCCATGGAGGGGGCACAGGGGGGACTCCCTGCCCCATCCCTGGGGTCTGTGGGGCTCCCGTTTGGGGCGCTGTGGGGGGACAACACATGGGGCTGTGATGGGCTTGGGGTCCCTCTGACAGCCCCATGCGTGCAGCGGGAACCCCTATGCGGGGCTGGTGGCCCTGCTGCGGGCAGCCTGGCTCTCGGGGAAGACGCGGCCCATGGAGTACCGGGTGGCGCAGCTGGAGGCCCTGGGCCGCTTCCTGGAGGACAAGAAGCAGGAGATCCTGGAGGCCACGGCCCTGGACGTGGGCAAGGTGAGGGGAAAGGGGGGAGCCGGGAATGGGGGACCAGAGGCTGGAGGTGCCGCGGGGCTGCGGGCGGGCAGGGGGTGGGATGGGGCTTGGAGCATCCTGCTCCGGTGGAAGGTGTCTGGGCGCACGCAGGGGTTGGAGCTGGAGGAGCTTTAAGCTCCCTTCATGCCCAAGCCCCTGTGGGTCTGGCGGGAGCATCCCCCTGCCCGTGCTCCTCCACCCCGTTCCTTCCTGGGCCCTGGGCTCTGCTTCCTCTTCCTTGCGCCCTGCTGTGAGCTCCCAGGTGCCTCTGCTCTGCTTCCCCTTGGAAAGCCCCGTGTGGGCTCTGCCTTGGCTTGGTTGGCATCGCCTGCCCCATCCACCCGCAGGGGTGATGGATGTCAGCAGTGGTGATGGATGTCACTGCAGTGGTGATGGATGTCAGCAGTGCTGATGGATGTCACTGCAGTGGTGATGGATGTCAGCAGTGCTGATGGATGTCACTGCAGGTGATGGATGTCAGTGCAGCGGTGATGGATGTCACTGCAGTGGTGATGGATGTCACTGCAGGTGATGGATGTCAGCAGTGCTGATGGATGTCAGCAGTGGTGATGGATGTCACTGCAGTGGTGATGGATGTCAGCAGTGGTGATGGATGTCACTGCAGTGCTGATGGATGTCACTGCAGTGGTGATGGATGTCAGCAGTGGTGATGGATGTCACTGCAGTGGTGATGGATGTCACTGCAGGTGATGGATGTCAGTGCAGTGGTGATGGATGTCACTGCAGTGGTGATGGATGTCACTGCAGGTGATGGATGTCAGCAGTGGTGATGGATGTCACTGCAGTGGTGATGGATGTCACTGCAGTGGTGATGGATGTCAGCAGTGGTGATGGATGTCAGCAGTGGTGATGGATGTCACTGCAGTGGTGATGGATGTCAGCAGTGGTGATGGATGTCACCGCAGTGGTGATGGATGTCAGCAGTGGTGATGGATGTCACTGCAGTGGTGATGGATGTCACTGCAGGTGATGGATGTCACTGCAGTGGTGATGGATGTCAGCAGTGGTGATGGATGTCACTGCAGTGGTGATGGATGTCAGCAGTGGTGATGGATGTCACTGCAGTGGTGATGGATGTCACTGCAGGTGATGGATGTCACTGCAGTGGTGATGGATGTCAGCAGTGGTGATGGATGTCACTGCAGTGGTGATGGATGTCACTGCAGTGGTGATGGATGTCACTGCAGTGGTGTGATGTGCTGATGGGTGTCACTGCAGTGGTGATGGATGTCAGTGCAGTGGTGATGGATGTCACTGCAGTGGTGATGGATGTCAGCAGTGGTGATGGATGTCAGCAGTGGTGATGGATGTCACTGCAGGTGATGGATGTCACTGCAGTGGTGATGGATGTCAGCAGTGGTGATGGATGTCACTGCAGTGGTGATGGATGTCACTGCAGTGGTGATGGATGTCACTGCAGTGGTGATGGATGTCACTGCAGTGGTGATGGATGTCACTGCAGTGGTGATGGATGTCACTGCAGTGGTGATGGATGTCACTGCAGTGGTGATGGATGTCACTGCAGTGGTGATGGATGTCAGCAGTGGTGATGGATGTCACCGCAGTGGTGATGGATGTCAGCAGTGGTGATGGATGTCACTGCAGTGGTGATGGATGTCACTGCAGTGGTGATGGATGTCAGCAGTGGTGATGGATGTCACCGCAGTGGTGATGGATGTCACCAGTGGTGATGGATGTCACCAGTGGTGATGGATGTCAGCAGTGGTGATGGATGTCAGCAGTGGTGATGGATGTCACTGCAGTGGTGATGGATGTCACTGCAGTGGTGATGGATGTCAGCAGTGGTGATGGATGTCACCGCAGTGGTGATGAATGTCACTGCAGGTGATGGATGTCACCGCAGTGGTGATGGATGTCAGCAGTGGTGATGGATGTCAGCAGTGGTGATGGATGTCACCGCAGTGGTGTCACCGCAGTGGTGATGGATGTCAGCAGTGGTGATGGATGTCAGCAGTGGTGATGGATGTCACTGCAGTGGTGATGGATGTCACTGCAGTGGTGATGGATGTCACTGCAGGTGATGGATGTCACTGCAGGTGATGGATGTCAGCAGTGGTGATGGATGTCACTGCAGGTGATGGATGTCAGCAGTGGTGATGGATGTCAGCAGTGGTGATGGATGTCACCGCAGGTGATGGATGTCAGCAGTGGTGATGGATGTCACTGCAGGTGATGGATGTCAGCAGTGGTGATGGATGTCAGCAGTGGTGATGGATGTCACCGCAGGTGATGGATGTCAGCAGTGGTGATGGATGTCACTGCAGTGGTGATGGATGTCACCGCAGGTGATGTATGTCAGCAGTGGTGATGGATGTCACTGCAGGTGATGGATGTCAGCAGTGGTGATGGATGTCAGCAGTGGTGATGGATGTCACTGCAGTGGTGATGGATGTCAGCAGTGGTGATGGATGTCACTGCAGTGGTGATGGATGTCACTGCAGTGGTGATGGATGTCAGTGCAGTGGTGATGGATGTCAGCAGCGGTGATGGATGTCAGCAGTGGTGATGGATGTCACTGCAGTGCTGATGGATGTCATCAGTGCTGATGGGTGTCACTGCAGTGGTGATGGATGTCACTGCAGTGGTGATGGATGTCACTGCAGGTGATGGATGTCACTGCAGTGCTGATGGATGTCACCAGTGCTGATGGATGTCACCAGTGGTGATGGATGCCCTTCACATCACCCGCAGTGCTTCCCCCTCGGCCCCAGGTTCCCTTTTCCTTGGAAGAGGCCCCACCGCGCTGTTCCCCTCCTGCTGCCTCCCCCCCGGAGGAGCCGCCCCGCTTCTTCCACCTCCCTCCTCCTGCTGCTGAGCCATGGTCCTGCTCTGCTCCCCAGCTCCTCCTTCCTGCAGGCTCCCCCTCCACAAGGCAGGGGTTGGAGCTGGGTGAGCTTTGAGGCCCCTTCCACCCCAAACCAGTCCACGATTCCATGAGCATCCCTTGCGCAGGCGTCCTTTGCTTCCTGCGCTCCCTCCTGCAGCCTCAGCTGTGGGTCTTCTCCAGGCTTCCTCAGCTCCCTCTGCCCAAACGCCGACAGAACAGGCCCCAAAAGCTGGCTGTTCCCTTTGCCACCCCATTTCCTGCCAAGTCGTGCCTCCTGGGTGGTGGGTATCCCTCGGGACCGGCTGGTTTGAGCCTTCAGGGGTGTATATAGGGATCATGTGCATATAGGGATCATGTGCATATAGGGATCATGTGTATATAGGGATCATGTGTATATAGGGATCATGTGTATATAGGGATAAGGCGTATATATGGATAAGGTGTATATGGGGATAAGGCGTATATAGGGAAAAGGTATATATGGGGATAAGGTGTATATAGGGAAAAAGTATATATGGGGGCGATAAGGGGGTAAGGTCTATATAAGGTCTATATAGGGATAAGGTCTATATAGGGATAAGGTGTATATAGGGATAAGGTGTATATAGGGATAAGGTGTATATAGGGATAAGGTATGTATATAGGGATAAGGTGTATATGGGGATAAGGTCTATATAGGGATAATGGCTCCTTGTCCTCAGCCCCCCTTCGAAGCCGAACTGGCCGAGATCCTCCTGTGCAAGAACGAGCTGCACGCGACCCTGAACAACCTGAGCCAGTGGATGAAGGACGAGCCCGTGGAGAGGAACCTGGTGAGAGCAGGGCGAGGATGGGGCCAGGACCCGCGCCCTGCGCAGAGCTGGGTGCGATGGGGCGCGGGGATAGGGGCCCGCAGCGAGGAGATGGGGCACTCACGGGGTGGCTGTCCCCCAGGCCACGCGGCTGGACTCTGCCTTCATCCGCAAGGAGCCCTATGGCGTGGTGCTCATCCTGGGGCCGTGGTGCTGCCCCGTCAGCTTCCTCCTGGGGCCTCTCATTGGGGCTGTCGCTGCTGGTGAGCTGAGCATCCAGGCTGGGGGGCCCCAAGGGCTGGTTGGCCCCCGGTCACTGCGATGATGTCCTCTCCATCTCCCCCCCCCCCAGGCAACTGTGCTGTCCTCAAGCCCTCCGAGATGACTAAGAACGTTGAGAAACTCATGGCTGAGGTGCTGCCCCGTTACCTGGATAGAGTAAGGAGCAATTCCTGCCCTTATCCCCATCCCTGCCCCAGGGCCATGGTGTTCCCAACCCTGCCTTGCCCTCACCAGCGCTGCTCTGAGGCGCTGCTGTACCTCCTTCCTCCGGTGTCCACGTGCCTGGGATGCTGTTGGTGGGGATGGGGACACAGCAGACATGGGTGATGCTGACCGTGGGGGACCCTTCCTCTTGCACTGCAGGACTGCTTTGCCGTGGTGACCGCTGGTGCTCAGGAGACCAGCAGGCTGCTGGAGAACAAGTTTGACTACATCTTCTTCACTGGTATGTCCAGAGCAGAGCCTGATGTGGGGTTGGTGCAATGTGGGATGGAGTTCCCACTGAACCCCTTGCTGGTCCTCACCTTTCCCATCCATCTGAGTTGCTGGGCAGCATCCCCTTACTGGTCCGCTGTGAAGATAGGGCTCATTGTGTTGGGGATGTGGTGTCAGGATGTCCGAGCATCTCATAGCCATAACTGGGGTTCGTAATGGTTGAACTGGGATGGGGATGGAGGGTGGGGATGGAGGTGAGGGCTCAGCATCCACCGAGGTGGGTGCAGGACAGGAGTGGGGCTCGACACGGCCCTCCCGGCTCCTCATCGAATGGTTTGGGTTGGAAAGGACCTTAGGCTCATCCCTTCCCAAGGAAGTGAAGGCCATGGCTTGGGCTGTAGCATAGAACCACGGAACCCACCGGGCTGGAAAAGACCTTTGAGACCACCACGTCCAACCTTACCCCAGCACTGCCAAGGCCACCCCTAACCCACGGCACTGAGGACACGGCTTGTGTGCCCATGCTGGGCTCCTACCTCAATCCCTTGCCCGCAGGCAGCCCCTCCGTGGGGAGGGTGGTGATGGCAGCCGCTGCCCAGCACCTCACCCCGGTGACGCTGGAGCTGGGGGGCAAGAACCCCTGTTACGTGTCGGAGCCGTGCGACGTGCGCAGCGTGGCCCGGCGGGTGGCCTGGGGCCGCTTCTTCAACGCGGGGCAGACCTGCGTGGCCCCCGACTACGTGCTCTGCACCCTGGAGCTGCAGGAGAAGCTGCTGCCCGCCCTGCGCGAGGCCATCACCGAGTTCTATGGCTCCAACCCTCGGGAATCGCCCGACTTCGGGCGCATCGTGGACCAGAAGGAATTCCAGCGGCTGCGGGCGCTGCTGCGCAGCGGGAGGGTGGCCATCGGCGGGCAGGCGGAGGAGGAGGAGCGGTACATCGGTGAGGGCTCCGTCTGCACCCGTGTGCTTGGGTCCTGGGGAGGGTCCCGTCAGTGATGGACGGAGGGGACGCTCCGGGAAGGCTCCCATGGGAGTCCTGGAGCTGGACGCGTCGGCCTTCCGCAGAGGAGCGATGGGGTTCGGGGAGAGGAGCAAGGCGTCCCCTCCAACCTCTGCTGCCTTGGGGTGGCTCCTCCGCAGCTCCGACCGTCCTGGCGGACGTGCAGCCCTCGGATCCCATCATGCAGGAGATCATCCTCGGCCCCATCCTGCCCATCGTCGTCGTGGCTGGCGTGGATGAAGCCGTTGAGTTCATCAACAGCCGCGAGCAGCCGCTGGCCGTCTATGTCTTCTCCTCTGATGACAAGGTATGGCCCAGGGGCTGCGCTCGCCCCATGCTTGCAGGTTGGACCTGCTGCCCCTTGTCCAACCTGGTGGATTCTATGGTGTTAAAGCAGGCTCCTCCTGCAAAGCTTTGGTTCGGAGCAGCCAGGCCGGGTGGTGGGGAAGGGTTGGGGCTGGAAGCAGGCTCCGAGCCTCACCTCCACCTCCTCTGCTCCCCTCCCAGGTGGTGGCCCAGGTCCTGGAGCGCACGAGCAGCGGTGGCTTCTGCAGCAACGACACCCTCATGCACATGATCCTGACCTCGCTGCCCTTCGGTGGCATCGGTAGGTGCAAACCCCGTCCATCCCTGCTCGCTGCGGGCTGAGCCTCAGAGCATCCCTGCCACTGCTCAAGGCCAGGTTGGACACAGGGGCTTGGAGCAAGCTGCTCCGGTGGAAGGGGTCCCTGCCCGTGGCAGGGGGTTGGAGCTGGATGGGCTTGAAGCTCCCTTCCAACCCAACCCATTCCATGATTCCACTTGGGCATCCATGTAGACCACCTCCATGGTCCTCTTCAAATCACTCCCTCGGGAAGCTTGGCCACGGCCAGCGCTCCCCACGATGCTGGTGTTAGAAAGCAGCTGGATGAAGACGTGGTGCCAGGCACAAGTCTCCATCACCGGCTGCCCCGAGAGGGGAGCTTAAGTATCATAGAATCCCAAAGTGGTTTAGGCTGGAAGGGACCTTAAGGCTCATCCCATCCCATTCCAACCCCAACCCCTTCCACCGGAGCAGCTTGCTCCAAGCCCCTGTGTCCAACCTGGCCTTGAGCACTGCCAGGGATGGGGCAGCCACAGCTTCTCTGGGCACTCTGTGCCAGCGCCTCAGCACCCTCACAGAGGGTCTTGTACCAGCTGGTGGTGAAGGGGACGGGATGAAGGATGCCCCCATCCAGCCGCCTGGAGCCCTGTGCTCTGTGTTCCAGGCTGCAGCGGGCTGGGCAAGTACCACGGCAAGTTCACCTTCGACACCTTCAGCCACCAGCGCGGGTGCCTGCACCGCAACATGGGCCTGGAGGCCCTCAATGCCCTGCGCTACCCCCCCTACAGCCAGCACAGGTTGGGCATCGTCTGCGCTGCCTCCGGGGTGAAGCACAAGGGCTCCTGCACCCTGCTCTGAGCATTCCCTATCCAGTCTCCTCCCTCCGTGATGGGACTGGTGCCCATGGGCCATGAAAGGTGTTGCCTTCCATCCGGGGAGGCCTGTGTGCTTCCATCCCATCCCATCCCATCCCATCCCATCCCATCCCATCCCATCCTATCCCATCCCATTCCATCCCATCCCATTCCATTCAATCCCATTCCATCCTATCCCATCCCATTCCATTCAATCCTATTCCATCCTATCCCATCCCATTCCATTCAATCCCATTCAATCCTATCCCATCCCATTCCATTCAATCGCATTCCATCCTATCCCATTCCATCCCATCCCATTCCATTCAATCGCATTCCATCCTATCCCATTCAATCGCATTCCATCCTATCCCATCCCATTCAATCCCATTCCATCCTATCCCATTCCATTCAATCCCATTCCATCCTATCCCATTCCACCCCATGCCATGCCATCCCATCCCATCCCATTCCATCTGATCCCATTAAAACTCATTCCATCCCATCTCATCCCATTCCATCCTATCCCATCCCACTCCATCAGCCTGTGGGATGGAGATGGGGGTCAGGAAGAGGGAAGAACTGGGAGGGTGCTCTGGGAGCTGGCGGGGTTGCAGGAGGGACTGGAGGGGTCCCACAGGTCCCCGTTTCCATCACTGCCGGCCATGGCAGAGGGGCAGGAGGGCTCTGGGTGATGCCCTTTGCCAGTTCACCCTTTGGGAAGGTCCACAGCAACGTTCTGCTCCCAAAGCCTGGAGCTGGGCTCATCCCAGTCCCCTTTGCCCCCTGTCTCGCATGGATTGGGCAGGTTCAAGCCATCCCCCTTGGCCTGCCCCTACAGGCCCTTGTCCCAAGCCCCTCTCCAGGTTTCCTGCAGCCCCTTTAGGCACTGGAAGACCGGACCTAAAGGGGTTTCTTTATCCCTACATCCCAGAGGGATGCTCCTGTCCCATCCCATCCTTTCCACGGCACCAGCAGAGCCATGGGGCTGCCCCTGTGAGCCCGATGTTGATTCCTGGCATGGTTTTGACCATGTTGGGCTCACGCTGCCCTGGGGCAGCACCTCTGTGGGGAGCATCACGGTGCCAGCATGCCCAGCAGAGCACAAGAACCCCTGTGACGGGCAGAATATGGCCCGGGTGCTGCTGGAGATGCAATGGGATAACCCCAGCATCTGGGAGGGGAGGGATCTTCAGGCGCATCCTCAGTGTCCACCACCTCCATCTGCAGCCAGGAGCTGGGTCCTGTCCTCCTGCAGAGCTGGGCTGGCAGCAGCAGCAGCAGCACCCTCAGGTCCCATCCTGCCGGGAGGTTTAAGTCCGATCCAAGCACTCCCTTCCCAATGGTGGGATGGGAAGGAGAATGGGAAAACCAAGGGATGAGAGAACAGGTTAGTGATGGAGCACGGTAAATAGAGGGATAAAGGGAATGGGGAAACACAGCAAGGGATGCACAGCACCCGAGCAGCTCCCAGCCAATCCCCGGCCCCCATTTCTACCCTGGGCATGGCATGTATGGAGTATCCGGTATGGAATATCCCTTGGGATAGCTCAGGACAGGTTCCTGTCTCTGCTCCCACCTCCCTGGCAGAGCAGGAGGGACTGGAACCTCCTCGATGAGGGCTCAGTGCTGCTGAGCACCACCCAGTGACAAAGTCTGTTACCGGCGCGGTTCTGAGCCTGAAGCCAAAGCCCAGCCCTGCGCTGATGCTGGGATCATGGAACCATGGCATGGGCTGGGCTGGGATGAAGGCAGTGTTGGGATGGGGCAGCCACAGCTTCTCTGGGCACCCTGTGCCAGCGCCTCAGCACCCTCACAGTGACGAATTCCTGCCTTACATCCAGTCTGATCCCCCCTGTTTCAGCCTGAACCCATCACCCCTTGTCCCATCACTCCCGTCCCTGATGCAGAGCCCTCTCCAGCATCCCTGTAGCCCCCTTCAGACACTGAAGCTGCTCTGAGCTCTCCACGCACCCCAATGCTCCCATCCTGGCTCCATCCAGGAGCTGCTCCAGCCCCCGAGCATCCTCGCGGGCTCCCCTGCGCAGCACCTCCGGGTCCTTGCACTGGGGGCATCGGGACCCTGCCGGGGGCTCCACCGCCACCCTAGGGCCGGTCCCGGGGGTACCGGTACCCCTGACCCCCCTCCAAGGGCTGGAGCTCCGGTCCCCGGTATCGAACCCGCGACCCCGGCACCCACCGCCACCGCCGCCGCCGCCGCCATCAAGCCCCGCCCCAGGCTTAGCCCCGCCCCTCCTCTCCCCCCACAACCAATCACCGCCCCCCCCAGCCGCCTCGCAGCCCAATCCACGGCTCCCTCCTCCTACCCCTCCCTTTGAGCGGCGGGGCTCAGCCAATGGGAAGCGAGCTTAGCCCCGCCCAATGTCCTTCGCCGCCGCTCCGCGCTTGCGCAGTGCGGCCCGGGGGCGGCCGGGGTCAGGACGGCGGGGTCCTTGCGGGAGGTGAGCGGGGGGGGACCGGGACCGGGAGCTCATGGAGCCCCCCCGGTGTCCATGGAGGCCCATGGAGGTCCATGGAGGTCTATGGAGGTCTATGGAGGTCCATGGGGGTCCATGGAGGTCTATGGAGGTCTATGGAGGTCCATGGGGGTCCATGGGGGTCCATGGAGGTCTATGGAAGGCCCCGGAACCCGCTCAGGGCAGGGGACACACGGCCTTGGGCCTGGTCCCAGCGGGGGGTGGCGGCTGGGCCTTGTGGTGCTGTGGGGCAGGGGAGGCTGAATGGGGGCGTTAAAGGGGTACGGGGGGGGGGGGGAAGACCGCAGGGTCCCTTTGGGGTGGGTGTCGGGGTCCTTGGGTCCATTGGGAGGGGGTGTAGGGGGGTGACAGGGCCTGAGTCCCTTATGGGGGGGGGGGGGGGAGCAGGACCCCCGTGTCCCTTGGGGAGGGTTTGGGGGGGGTGACAGTGCCCGGAGTCCCTTGGGTGGGGGGCAGAACGCCTGGGTTCGTTAAGGGGGGGGTGTTGGGACCTCTGGGGGGGGGTATCTTATTGTCTTGTATGGGGAGAAGACCCCTGGGTTGCCTGGGGGGTGTTAGGACCCCTGTGTCCTTTATTGGGGGGTCCAGGACTGCTGGGTCCCTTTGGGGGGGTGTCAGGACCCCTGGGGGGCTGGTGGGGTACCCCAGTCCCTTATGGGGGACAGGACCCCTGGGTCCCTTGAGGGGAGGGTATTGGGAGCCCTGAGTGCTGGGGGGTGTGTGTGAATATCTTGGTCCCTTATGGGGGCCGAGAACCCCTGGGTGCCATGGGGAGGGTGGGAGGGGAACAAGCACTCTGGGTCTCGGGGGGGGGGGGGATACACCTGGTTCTCTTATGGGGGGGCCGGGGGGAGGACCCGTGGGTCCCTTATGGGAACTGGGGTCGGGGGGGGTGATCACAGTCGGTGGTGAGCACCAGGCCAGGCCCCTCTGTGGCTGCAGGACCGGACATGGCTGCGCTGCGCTTGGTGTCCCGGGCTGCCCGCCCAGGTGAGGCCACACCGGGACCCCCATCACCCCCCATCAACCCCATTGTCCCCCACTAACTGCCCTTGACCTTTGTCTCTTCCCCCCCCCCCCAGGCCCTACAGCCCCTCTGGGCTACCTGCGCCTGCTCGGGACCACCCCCCCTAGGAGCTGCTACAGTGAGTAAGGGACAGGCTGCCCCATCCCTGCCCCACTGCAGCCCCTCCGTGGGGTGGGCACAGCTCCCTTCTCCCCACAGAGTACGTCAACGTCCAGGAGCCGGCCATGGACATGCGCTCCATCACCGACCGCGCGGCACAGACCCTGCTCTGGACTGAGCTCATCCGAGGTGAGGCCTGGAGCTGCCTCCGCAGGGAACAGAACCCTCGGGGCCTCGGCACTGGGGAGCGGATCCGGAGGAGGCTCAGGGGCTGGAGCAGCTCCTGGATGGAGCCAGGCTGGGGGCACTGGAGGAGAGAAGGCTGCGTGGAGGCATTGACCCTATGGAAACCAAGCTTCCGTCTCCCCTTTGAGGGCAGCTGGGGATGGACGTTGTGTCTGCAGCATGTCTTCAGCTGCTCTCCTACAGCAGCATCGAGAGCTGGCCATAGCCAAGCTTCCCAAGGAAGTGCTCTGAAACGGAGCGTTGAGATGGTCCGGGTGGATGCCCAATGGAATCATAGTCATGGAATGGTTTGGGATGAAGGGACCTTGAAGCTCATCCAGTTCCAACCCCGACCCCTTCCACTGGAGCAGCTTGCTCCAAGCCCCTGTGTCCAACCTGGCCTTGAACACTGCCAGGGATGGGGCAGCCACAGCTTCTCTGGGCACCCTGTGCCAGCGCCTCAGCACCCTCCCAGGGAAGAGCTTCTGCCTCAGAGCTCAGCTCAGTCTCTCCTCTGACAGGTTAAAGCCTTCATGGGGGTTGTGGGGAACCTCCTTCTACAGGCAAACATGAAAGGAAAGTGCATGTCACACAGATTGCCACCAGAGATCAGCCAGATCCCCCACAGGCCCTTGTCCAAGCCCCTCTCCAGGTTTCCTGGAGCCCCTTCAGGCACTGGAGCTGCTCCAAGGTCTCTCCTTCAGGAGCCTTCTCTTCTCCAAGCTGACCAGATGATGCTTGAGTGATGTTTCCATGATGCTCTATGCACGCCCCCACCATGGGCCACCAGCCCCCCACCCCGTGCATGCCATAACCCATCTCCTCCTCTCCCAGGCCTGTCCATGACTCTGAGTTACCTGTTCCGGGAGCCAGCCACCATCAACTACCCCTTCGAGAAGGGCCCCCTGAGCCCCCGCTTCCGGGGGGAGCACGCTCTGCGCCGCTACCCCTCCGGGGAGGAGAGGTGCATCGCCTGCAAGCTCTGCGAGGCCATCTGCCCGGCACAGGTCCAGCCTTCCTCCTCCTCCTCCCCGTGGGGCGCTGGGTCCCCCTGCAGGGGTGACACCGGGCCCCCCTCATCCACCACAGGCCATCACCATCGAGGCTGAGCCCCGCGCTGACGGCAGCCGCCGCACCACCCGCTACGACATTGACATGACCAAGTGCATCTACTGCGGGTTCTGCCAGGAGGCCTGTCCTGTGGATGCCATCGTGGAGGTGAGGACGGGGGTCTGGGGGTCGGGCTGGGGGGCATCAGAGCCAGCATCTCCTTAGAGCAGCTCCAGTGCCTGAAGGGGCTGCAGGAAACCTGGAGAGGGGCTTGGGACCAGGGCCTGTAGGGACAGGTCAAGGGGAATGGCTTGAACCTGCCCGAGGGGAGACTGAGCTGAGCTCTTAGGCAGAAGCTCTTCCCTGGGAGGGTGCTGAGGCGCTGGCACAGGGTGCCCAGAGAAGCTGTGGCTGCCCCATCCCTGGCAGTGCTCAAGGGCAGGTTGGACACAGGGGCTTGGAGCAAGCTGCTCCAGTGGAAGGGGTTGGGGTTGGAGCTGGAGGAGCTTTAAGGTCCCTTCATCCCATCCCATTCCGTGATCTCCCACCCTGGCAGGGTCCCAACTTCGAGTTCTCCACAGAGACCCACGAGGAGCTGCTCTACAACAAGGAGAAGCTACTCAACAACGGCGACAAGTGGGAGGCCGAGATCGCTGCCAACATCCAGGCTGATTATCTGTACCGGTGACATCCGGGCCTCCCTGCTCCCCAATAAAGGGTCTGGGGGGGGATCTGCCACCCCCCCACCCCCAGCACTGGGGCCACCAGCCCCTTCCTAACCCAGAGCTCTGGTTTCTTCCATTCATTCCCAGCGCTGGAGCAGGGAATGGGGGGAACCTCTCGGGCACATAGAGGGGATCAGGACCTCCCAGGGGTCCTGGGCATCACTGCTGGAGCAGGGCCTGGAGCCCAGGTGTGATGGGGAAGGGCTGAGGGACCTGGGGGGTTCAGTGTGGAGAAGAGAAGGCTCAGGGGGGACCTGATGGCTCCCTACAACTGCCTGAGAGGAGGATGGAGCCCGGAGGGGCTGGGCTCTGCTCCCAAGGAACAAGGGATGGGACAAGAGGAACCGGCCTCAAGCTGCACCAGGGCAGGTTTAGATGGAGCTGAGGAACAATTCCTGCCCCAGAGGGTGCTCAGGCATTGGAACAGGCTGCCCAGGGCAGGGCTGCAGGCACCGGCCCTGGGGGTGCTTAGAGGATGTGTGGATGTGGCTCTTGGGGCCATGGGTTAGGGGTGGCCCTGATGACCTTAAAGGCCCTTTAAACCCGGTTGGTTCTGTGGTCCCCCACCTCGTGCTGGGGCTTAGGGATGGAGGGGAGGAAGAGGCGCGGGACAAGGAGGGCCGGGGCTGCTCGGGGCGGGCTCAGTGGGAGGGGATGCCCCTGCCTGCACCCGGCCTTGTTCCCAACCCTCTCCTTCCCGAGGGAGGGCTCCCCCGCTCCGCAGCGGGGCCCGGGTCCTGGTTCCAACCCGTCCCGCTCTTGTGGGGGGGGTTCCCCCACCTCCGGGTCCGGTCCCTCCCCACGGCCGGGCCCTTCCTGGGGAAGAGGAAGTGCGGAGCCCGCTGCTGCCCCGCGCTGCCGGGTAGGGGCGGGCGGGCGGCTCCGCTCCGGCTCCGGGTGAGGGGGGTCCCGTCGGGGAGGGCAGGGGAAGAGGGGGGGTTCGGTCCCCGTGGCCGTGACTCAGTGGGGCCGGGGCGGGGGGACGGGAATGGGAAGGGTTTTGCAGTGCGGAGCCGCGCCTGTCCCAGCGCTTCCCGAGGGATCCGCGCCGGGACGGCTCCGCTCTGCGATCCCAGACCCTGCCGGTACCCGGTTAACATCCAACCCCGGTGATACCCCGTTAACATCCAACCCTGCTGATCCCCCGTTATCATCCAACCCTGCTGATCCCCCATTAACATCCAACCCTGCTGATCCCCCTTTAACATCCAGCCCTGCCGGTACCCCGTTAACATCCAACCCTGCTGATCCCCCTTTAACATCCAGCCCTGCCGGTACCCCATTAACATCCAACCCTGCTGATACCCCGTTAACATCCAACCCTGCCGGTACCCCGTTAACGTCGAACCCTGCTGATCCCCCGTTAACATCCAGCCCTGCCGGTACCCTGTTAACATCCAACCTTGGTGATACCCCGTTAACATCCAACCCTGCCGGTACCCCGTTAACATCCAACCCTGCCGGTACCCCGTTAACATCCAGCCCTGCTGGTACCCCCTTAACGTCGAACCCTGCTGATCCCCCGTTAACATCCAGCCCTGCCGGTACCCGGTTAACATCCAGCCCTGCCGGTACCCGGTTAACATCCAGCCCTGCCGGTACCCCGTTAACATCCAACCCTGCCGGTACCCTGTTAACATCCAACCCTGCTGATCCCCCGTTAACATCCAACCCTGCCGGTACCCCGTTAACATCCAGCCCTGCTGGTACCCCCTTAACGTCGAACCCTGCTGATCCCCCGTTAACATCCAGCCCTGCCGGTACCCGGTTAACATCCAACCCTGTCGGTACCCCGTTAACATCCAACCCTGCCGGTACCCTGTTAACATCCAACCCTGCTGATCCCCCGTTAACATCCAACCCTGCCGCTACCCCGTTAAGATCCAACCCTGCCGGTACCCCATTAACATCCAACCCTGCCGGTACCCCGTTAACATCCACACCTGCTGATCCCCCATTAACATCCAACCCTGCTGTTACCCCGTTAACATCCAACCCTGCTGATACCCCGTTAAGATCCAACCCTGCCAGTACCCCGTTAACATCCAACCCTGCCGGTACCCCGTTAACATCCAGCCCTGCCGGTACCCCGTTAACATCCAACCCTGCCGGTACCCCGTTAACATCCCACCCCATCTCCATCCCTGCTGTCCTGTCCCCCCTTACACCCCAACCCTCACCCATCTCCATCCCTCTGCACCCCCCCGCCCTTAGTCCTGACCCCACTGCTGCCCCCCGCAGGCGGGAGCCGTGTCCGGTAGCAGCGCAGCCCCGCTGCCGGCTGTGGGGCCGCCATGGGGTCCCTGTTCCGCAGCGAGGAGGTCTGCCTGGCCCAGCTCTTCCTCCAGTCCGCCTCGGCCTACAGCTGCGTCAGCGAGCTGGGCGAGCGGGGGCTGCTCGAGTTCAGGGATGTGAGTGCGGCGAGGGGCTCATGGGGGGGGTTTGGGGTGTCCTGGGTGCAGTGGGGTTGGATGGGGTGGTTTGGGATGCTCTGGGTGCAGTGGGGTTGTTTGGGGTGGTTTGGGATGCTCTGGGTGCAGTGGGGTTGTTTGGGGTGATTTGGGATACCCTGGGTGCAGTGGGTTTGGTTTGGGATGTCCTGGGTGCAGTGGGTTTGGTTGGGGTGGTTTGGGTTGCCCTGGGTGCAGTGGGTTTGGTTTGGGGTGCCCTGGGTGCAGTGGGTTTGGTTTGGGGTGTCCTGGGTGCAGTGGGGTTGGTTGGGATGGTTTGGGATGCTCTGGGTGCAGTGGGGTTGGTTGGGGTGGTTTGGGATGCTCTGGGTGCAGTGGGTTTGGTTTGGGATGTCCTGGGTGCAGTGGGGTTGGTTGGGGTGGTTTGGGATGCTCTGGGTGCAGTGGCGTTGGTTGGGGTGGTTTGGGGTGCTCTGGGTGCAGTGGGATTGGTTGGGGTGGTTTGGGGTGCTCTGGGTGCAGTGGGGTTGGTTGGGGTGGTTTGGGATGCTCTGGGTGCAGTGGGGTTGGTTGGGATGGTTTGGGGTGCTCTGGGTGCAGTGAGGTTGGGCTGTGTGGTTTGGATGCCATGGATGCGGGGACACCAGGGTTCATCCTTTGGGGTGCCCTGTGTGCAAGGGGCCATGTTTGGGTGCCCTGGGGTGCCAGAGGTCCTGCAGGCAGCAGCACAGCCCTGGGCCAGGGGTGCTGGTGCCATCAGCCCCTCTGTGTCCCCTTGGGGCCATGCTGTGACCGTGTCCCCACAGCTGAACCCCCATGTGAGCCCCTTCCAGCGCCGCTTCGTGGGCGAGGTGCGGCGCTGCGAGGAGATGGAGAAGACCTTCAGTGAGTGATGGGGATGCTGCATGGGGGGGGGAGTGTGCCCCAAACCCCATCCAACCCCATGGGGTCATGGGATGGGTTGGAATGAAGGGAATCTAAAGCTCCTCCAGGTCCAACCCCAACTCCTTCCACTGGA
>NW_026915895.1:0-56720 GCF_034315485.1 Pezoporus occidentalis
CCGCCCCCAAAGGGGGGGGGCGCCACCCGCTTTCCGCATTTTTACCGGCCGGCAGGCCGGGGGGGTTCCCGCCTGGCCGCGCCTGCAGGCCCGGGGCCCGGCGCCTTCCCCCCATTTTCAGCAGAAGCCGGCCGGCCTACCCGGCCGCCGGGCCGCCGGCGGCCTTCGCTGGTGGCCTGCCGGCCGGCCGGGCCAAAGGCCGGCCGGCCGGGCCGGCCCAAGGAACCTCGGAAGGCCTTCCGGCCCGGGCCCGGCGCCGGCGGGAGGCCTGGCCTTTTCCTGCCGGCCAGGCCACCGGGGGCGGTTTGGGCTGGTTTTAAAGCCAGGCGCACGGGTTTCCGGATTTTTGGGGCCCCTGGGAAACCGGACGGCCTGGCCGGGTTCCGGTCCAGGAACCGGTTTGGGGTTATCGGCCAAAAGCCGCCGGAGCGCCGTAAGAATTGGCCGGCGCCGGCCGGCCGGCTGCGCGCCAAACCGCCGCGCTTCCGCCGGCCGGGCCCGGCCCGCCAAGGCCGGGCCCGCCGGGGAAGGCCAACAAGGCCGGCACCGGTGGATAGGCCTTGGGGCGGCCGACTGGCCGCCCGGCCGTCCGCCGCAAACCGGGGCCCGGGCCGGAAGGGCCGGCCCCGGAGGCAACCGGCCAGCATTTCCGGCCGGAGAGGCCTTTCCCTTGCCGCTGCCGCAAGGGCCGCTTGCCGGCCCCGGCCAAACCAGGCCTCCGGCCGGAACCTTTAAAACCGGTTTGGGCCGGGCCAGGAAGGCCGCCTCGCCGCAAGCCAAAAAGGCAACGGCCCAGCAATTTCCGGCCGGAAGCCCCAAAGGCGGCCGCCGGGCCCGGGCCCGGGCCGGTGACCGCGGCCGGCTGGCCCGCCTTTTCCGGCTCGGGGGGGCCGTCGGCAAGCAGGCAGCTGCAGCAGGCAGCCAAGGCTTGGTAGCCAGGCGGCAAGGCCGCTAGGCATAGCGGCAATGCAAGGCAGGCAATGCAAGGCCAGCATGGCCAGACAGCCCATGAAAGGCCAGGCCAGGCCAGGCCATGCCAGGAAATGCAAGGACAGGCCAGTACAGGCAAACCCTTGGAAGGCCAGGCAAGGCAAGGCAGACAAGGCAAGGCTCGTTCAGGACAGGCAATGCAGGCCAGGTAAGGCCAGGTAAGGCAAGACAAGGCCAGCCCAGGCCAGGCAAGGGCAGGTAAGGCGAGGTGAGGCTAGGCAAGCAAGGCCAGTCCAGGACTGGCCAGTACATGCAAGGCCAGGTAAGGCCAGGTAAGGCAAGCTATGGAAAGGCCAGGCCAGGAAAGGCAAGGAAAGGCCAGGAAAGGCAAGGCAAGGCAAGGCAAGGCAGGCAGGCAAGGAAAGGCAAGGCAAGGGAAGGGAAGGCAAGGCAAGGCAATGCAAGGCCAGGTTAAGCCAGGGAAGGCAAGGCCAAGCCAGGCAAGGCCCAAGGCCAGGCGACTCAAGGCCAGGGAACGCAAGGCCAGGCCAGGTCATGACAGGCCAGGCCAGGCAAGATATTTCAAGTCAACGCAAATCAAGGTAAGGCAAGGCAAGGTTAGGCAAGGCAAGGCACGGCTAGGCAAGGCAAGGCAAAGCAAGGCAAGGCAAAGCAAGGCAAGGCAAGGCAAGGCAAGGCAAGTCCAGGACAGGCAGTGCAAGTCCAGGACAGGCCAGACAAGGCCAGGCAAGGCAAGGCAATACAAGGCAAGACAAGGCAAGGCCAGGCCATTCAAGGCCAGGCAAGGCAAGGCCACGAGAAGCAATGCCAGGCAAGGCAAGGCAAGGCCAGGCCAGGCCAGTCCAGGCAAGACAAGGAGAGGCAAGGCAAGGCAAGGCCAGGCCACGCCAGTCCAGGCAAGACAAGGAGAGGCAAGGAAAGGCCAGGAAGGCAAGGCCAGGCCAGGCAAAGCAAGGCAAGGCAAGGCAAGGCAAGGCCAGGCAAAGGAAGGCAAGGCAATTCAAGGGCAGTCCAGGACAGGCAATGCTAGGCCAGGGAAGGCGAGGTAAGGCTATGCAAGGCAAGGCAAGGCCAGACATTGCAAGGCAAGGCAAGGCCAGTCTACGACAGGTAATGCAAGGCCAGGTAAGGCCTGGTAAGTAAGGCAAGGCAAGGCCAGGCAAGGCCTCTCCAGGACAGGCAATGCTAGGACAGGTAATGCACTGCATGGCAAGGAAAGGCCAGTCCAGGACAGGCAACGGAAGGCCTTTCCTTGTGACTCTTATAGAGGAGTCATAGAGGAGTCATACTCTTATAGAGGAGTCATAGAGGAGTCATACTCTTATAGAGGAGTCATAGAGGAGTCATAGTGGAGTCATAGAGGAGTCATACTCTTATAGAGGAGTCATAGAGGAGTCATAGAGGAGTCATAGAGGAGTCATAGAGGAGTCATACTCTTATAGAGGAGTCATAGAGGAGTCATACTCTTATGAGGAGTAGTGCCTACCTGAGGAGTCATACTTCTTATGACCTTGAGTCATGTGTCTTGCCTTGTCCTCCCTTGCCTTGCCTGGCCTTGTCTGACTTGGGGTGCCTTGCCTTGACTTTGCCTTACTGCTTTAGAGGAGTCATAGACCTTTGAGTCATACTCTATGAAATATCTTGCCTGGCCTGGCCTGTCATGACCTGGCCTGGCCCTTGCGTTCCCTGGCCTATAGTTGGGCCTTAACCTCCTGGCCTTGCATTGCTTGCCTTGCCTTGCCTTTCCTAGCCTTGCCTTCCCTTTCTACCTATAAGCCTGTATTTGCCTTGCCTTTCCTTCCTTCCTGGCCTTTCCTTGCCTTAAGTATGCATAGCTTGCCTTACCTCTTAAGAGCCTCACCTCACCTTTGCCTCCTTGCCTGGCCTGGCTGGCCTTGTCACTTTACCTGGCCTTTACCTGGCCTGCATTGCCTGAACGAGCCTTGCCTTGCCTTGCCTGGCCTTAAGAGTATGACTCCTGCATTTGACTCCTCTATATGGGCTGTCCACCTCTCCCTTGACTCCTCTATAAGAGTCCTGACTAAACTACTATAGGCCTTCCTCAGTAAGCCTTGCCTGGCCTGCCCTTGACTCCTCTAGGCCTGAGTATGCCTTACCTATGACTCCTCTATGCCAGGTTGCCTGGCCTGGCCTGTGACTCCTCTATAAGAGTAGGCCTTATGACTGGCATTCTATAAGAGCCTTGCATGGCCTTGTTGCCAGCCTGGCCTGGCCTTTCCTTGCCTGCCCATGTGCCTTACCTACCTGGCCTTGTCTTGACTAGCCTTGCCTTGTATTACCTTACCTTGCCTGGCATTGCCTACCCTTGCCTTGCCTTCCTTTGCCTTGCCTTGCCTGGCCTTGACTGGCTTGGCCTTTCCTGGACTTACCTGGCCTTATCTGGTCTTGCATTGCATGTCCTGGCCTCTCCTGGACTGGACTGGGCTTGCCTTGCCTTGCCTTGCCTTGCCTTGCCTGGCCTAGTCTGGCCTTGCCTTGCATTGCCTGTCCTGGACTGGCCTTGCCTTGCCTAGCCTTACCTTGCCTTGCCTTGCCTGGGCTTGCATGGCCTGGCATGGCCTGGCCTGTCCTTTCCTTGCCTGCCCATGTCTCGCCTGGCCATGTCTTGCCTCGCCTGGCCTTGTCTTGACTTGCCTTGCCTTGCCTTGACTTGCCTGGCCTGCCCTGGTTTTGTATGACCTGGACTGGCTTGGCTTGGCCTTGCCTGGCCTTACCAAGCTTTCCATTGCCTGTCCTGGAGCTGCGTAAACTTGCCTTTCCTTGCGTTGTGTAGCTTTGCCTTGTCTAGGATTGCCTTGCCTTGCCTTGATTGCCCTGTCCTTGCCTTGCCTTGCCTTGCCTTGCCTTGCCTTGCCTTGCCTTGACTTGACTTGACTTGAATGGCCTTGCCTGGCCTAGCCTGTCCTGGCCTGGCCTTGCCTTGCCTTGCTGTGCCTTGCATTGCCTTGCTTTGCCTGGCCTTGCATTCATGGCCTGGCCTGGCCTTGCCTTGCCTTGGCTTACGTGGCTTTACCTGGCCTTGCATTGCCTGTCTTGGACTGGCCTTGCCTTGCCTTGCCTTGCCAGGCCTTGCCAGGCCTGCCCTGGTTTGGCCTGGCCTGGCCTTGCCTTCCCAGTCCTTTCCTGGCCTTGCATTGCCTTCATTGGCCTGACCTGGCCTGGCCTGGCCTGGCCTTGACCTGCTTGGCCTTGCCTGGACTGGCCTTGCCTTGCCTAGCCTTATCTTGCCTTGCCTTGCCTTGCCTGGCATGGCCTGGCCTGGCCTTCATGGCATGGCCTTGCCTTACCTTGCCTTACCTGGCCTTACCAGGCCTTGCATTGCCTGTCCTGGACTTGTATTGCCTTGCATTAACTTACCTGGCCTTACCTGGCCTAGCATTGCATGTCCTGGACTTGCCTTGCCTTGCATTGCCTTGCCTTTCTTAGCCTTGCCTTGCTTTGAATTGCCTTGCCTGGCCTAGCCTTGCCTGGCCTGGCCTTGACCTGCTTGGCCTTGCCTGGACTGGCCTTGCCTGGACTGGCCTTGCCTGGCCTTCTGTTGCCTTGCCTTGCCTTGCCTTGCCTTTCCCTGCGTAGCCTTGCCTTGCACGGCCTAGCCTGGACTGGCCTTGCCCTTGCTGGCCTTGATTGGCCTGAGCTTGCCTGCCCTTGCCTGGCCTTGGCTGGCCAGGCCTTGCCTTACTTGGCCTTACCTGTCCTGGGCTTGCCTTACCTGGCCTGAACTGCAGCTACTGTATGGGCCTTGCCTTGCCTTACCTTGCCTTACATGGCCTTTACCTGCCCTTGCATGGACTGGCCAGTCCTGGACTGGCCTTGCCTTGCCTTGACTTACCTTGCCGTGCCTGGCCTCTCCTTGCCTTGACTGGCCTGGCCTTGCCTTGCCTTGACTGGCCGGGTCTTGCCTTGCCTTGCACTGACTTTTCTTGCCTTGCCTTGCCTGGCTTTTTTTTTGCCTTGCCTTCCCTGGCCTTATCTGGCCTTGTGTTGCCTGTGCTGGGCTGGCCTTGCCTTGCATTGCCTTACCTGGCCCTACCTGGCTGTCCTGGAGTGGCCTTGCTTTCCCTTGCCTTGTCAATGGCTCAATGTCCAGCTGGAGATCAGTAACGAGTGGGGTCCCTCAGGGATCGGTGTTGGGACCAGTCTTGCCCAACATCTTCGTCGCTGCCATGGACAGTGGGATTGCGCACGCCCTCAGCAAGTTTGCCGATGACACCGAGCTGTGTGGTTCGGTTGATACCCTGGAGGGAAGGAATGCCATCCAGAAGGACCTCGACACGCTTGTGAGGTGGGCTGATGCCAACCTCATGGAGTTTAACCATGCCAAGTGCAAGGTTCTACACCTGGGTGGGAGCAATCCCAGGCACAGCTACAGGTTGGGCAGAGAAGAGATTCAGAGCAGCCCTGTGGAGAAGGACTTGGGGGTGCTGGTCGATGAGAAAATGAACATGAGCCGGTTTCAGTGTGCGCTTGCAGCCCAGAAAGCCAACCGTATCCTGGGCTGCATCAAAAGGAGCGTGACCAGCAGGTCGAAGGAGGTGATCCTGCCCCTCTACTCTGCTCTTGTGAGACCTCACCTGGAGCATTGTGTGCTGTTCTGGTGTCCTCAACATAAAAAGGACATGGAACTGTTGGAACAAGTCCAGAGGAGGGCCATGAGGATGATCAGGGGACTGGAGCACCTCCCGTATGAAGACAGGCTGAGGAAGTTGGGGCTGTTCAGCCTGGGGAAGAGAAGGCTGCGTGGAGACCTCATAGCAGCTTTCCAGTATCTGAAGGGGGGCTATAGGGATGCTGGGGAGGGACTCTCCATTAGGGACTGTAGTGATAGGACAAGGGGTAACGGGTTCAAACTTAAACAGGGGAAGTTTAGGTTGGATGTGAGAAGGAAGCTCTTTCCTGTTAGGGTGGTGAGGCACTGGAACGGGTTGCCCAGGGAAGTTGTGAATGCTCCATCCCTGGCAGTGTTCAAGGCCAGGTTGGACGAGCAGGGGGGTTGGAACTAGATGATCTTAAGGTCCTTTACAACCCTAATTATTCTATGATTCTATGATTCTATGATTCTATGATTCTATGACTCTATGATACTAAGACTCCTCTGTCACTTCTCTATGACTCCTGTACGACTCCTCTATGACTACTCTATGATCACTCAAAGGCAGCCAGAAGTGAGGAAGATTGTTGGAAGAAGTAAACGACCCTCAGACACCACCACCACAATTCTGTACACATGCGGGGAACTCTCTGGAAAATGATGTAATCCATATGTAGCCTTATGAATATGTATGTATGCCCAGGGACTATGAAAGGTACTGGAATGGGTTGCCCAGGGAGGTTGTGAATGCTCCATCCCTGGCAGTGTTCTGTAGGTTGGACAAAGGGGTGAGACGGTTTAGTGTGAGGTGTCCCTGCCCACGACAGGGTGAAACTGAATGATCTTAAGGTCCTTGTGAGAATATTCCATGATTGTATGATTCTATGAAATGTGGGTGAGGAAATGGAGTTGTGAAGTTTGATCCCCCAAAGGGCCCAGTTGGCCCTGTGGAGAGGGATCCCTACTGACCCCCCCCCATACCCCCCATTGCCCACCATTGCTCCCCATACCCCCCATTACCCCCCCATTACACCCCATTGCCCCCATTGCCCTCCATTGCCCCCATTACCCCCCATTGCCCACATTACCTCCCATCACACCCCGTTGTCGCCATTGACCCCACTGCCCCCATTAACCCATTGCCCCATTACCCCATTCCTATGATTACCCCCCATTACCCCCATGGCCTCCATTACCCCCACATTGGCTTCATTGCCCCCCATTGGAAGACTCATTGCCTTCATTACCGGCCAACCCCCATTGACACCATAACCCCCATTGTACACACATTGTCCCCATTACCCCCATTGCCCACATTATGTACCCCCTATGTAGCCATTGCCCCCACTGCCCCATTGCCCCCCATTACCACATTGGCCCCATATACACCCATTACCCTCGGTTGTCCGACTGTCCACTGGACACATTGCCCCCTGTGCCCCCCCCCCCCCCCCCCCCCGCGCCTGCGGCCGGGGCGGAGCCCGCCGAGGGGAGAGGAGGGACTACCCTACAGCCCTGCGCTCTGATTGGCGGCGCAGCGCAGTGCGCGGGGCCAGGCGCTGATTGGCTGCCGTGGAAGTGGGCGGGGCAGAGGAACAGGGCACAGCGTTAGGCTGGGGGTGGGGGCCAAGGCCAGGGGAGATGGGAGACGATGGGATACCTATGGACCCCTATAGAACCCTATGGGGCAGGGACAGGATCACACCCACTGCTGGCTCCATGGCTTTATATGGGGGCAATGGCAGTAATGGGGCAATGGGAGCAATTTGGGGTAATGGGGGGCAATGGGGGTAAAGGGGGGGTCTCAGGGTTTCGAGCTCTGCCCCCTGCATCCTGGTACTGGAGCTGCTGCTGCTCCCCCTCCTGGGATGTAAGAGACCCCCCCTCCATGGTCAGACCCTGTAGGGAGCCATAGAGACCCCATAGAGAGACCCATATAGACCCACAGCCCACAGAGACTCATAGAGGCCCTTCCCATTGTCATAGAAACCCAGAGATCCATAGACACCGCACAGAGCCAAAGCATCCCAAAGTGAACCATAGGGAACCCCATAGAGACCCCATACAGACTTCATAGAGACCCCATAAAGACCCCATAGAGCCCCCATAGAGCCCCCATAGAGACTCCATAGAGACCCATAGACTACAGGGACTACAACCCTGATCATGCAACGCGGCACCCATAGAGTCCCTTTACGGTGGCGCCCAGGCGGGACTACAACTCCCATCATGCAGCGCGGCACCCGTTGAGCCCCGTTATGGCGGCGCTACATGTGGGGGTCCCAGCCCCACATACAAGGGCGACATGAGGAGGGGGGTCTCCATATAGGGGTAGTCCCTGCGCCTGATGGGGGGGGGGGCACTCCCAAAACACCTTCAAGCAACCCCAAAACCACATGGTATCCCAAAACCCAACCAACCACAGGAATCTCCATCCCTTCCAATCCCCATGGTACCCCTAAACCATGCCCAAACTGCATGGTGCCCCAAACCCCAATCAACCACAGGCATCTCCACCCCTCCCAACACTGCTGGCACCCCTAAATGACCCCAAACCCCATCTTTATTGAGCCCCATAAGGAAGGGTCCCCACACCCAGCATGTTGGGGTCCGGAGCCAGCGGCCCAGCTCCGCCATGATGGCCGAAATTGGTGCGCTGGGAGCGCCGCGCGGCACGACGGGAGTTGTAGTCCAAGCCAGGCGGCGCCTTAGTGGTGCTGTAGGGGTGTCGCACTGCATCATGGGAGTTGTAGTCCAGGCAGGGCGACGCCATCGTGGTGCTCTCTGGGTGCCGCGCGGCATGATGGGAGTCGTAGTACCGCCTGGCTTCTGTATAATGGTGTTCTATGGGAGCCGCAGGGTATGATGGGAGTTGTAGTCATAACTGGGCGCCGCCATAACGGGGCTCAACGGGTGCCGCGCTGCATGATGGGAGTTGTAGTCCCGGCTGGGCACCACCGTAAAGGGGCTCTATGGGTGCTGCGTTGCATGATCAGGGTTGTAGTCCCTGTAGTCTATGGGTCTCTACGGAGTCTCTATGGGGTCTCTATGGAGTCTCTATGGGGTCTCTATGAAGTCTCTATGGGGTCTCTATGGGGTCTCTATGGTTCACTTTGGGATGCTTTCGTGCTCTGTGCGGTGTCTATGGATCTCTATGGGTTTCTATGAGTCTCTATGGGGTCTCTAAGGGCCTCTATGAGTCTCTGTGGGCTGTGGGTCTATATGGGTCTCTCTATGGGGTCTCTATGGCTCCCTACAGGGTCTGACCATGGAGGGGGGGTCTCTTTACGAGTCCCTTGGAGGGGGAAGCAGCAGCAGCTCCAGTACCAGGATGCAGGGGGCAGAGCTCGAAACCCTGAGACCCCCCCTTTACCCCCATTGCCCCCGTTACCCAAAATTGCTCCCATTGCCCCATTACCGACATTGCCCCCATATAAAGCCATGGAGCCAGCAGTGGGTGTGAACCTGTCCCTGCCCCATAGGGTTCTATAGGGGTCCATAGGGGTCCCATCGCCCCCCATCTCCCTCCTTTCCCCCCACCCCAGCCTACGCGTGCCCTGTTCCTGTCGCCCCGCCCACTTCCACGGCAGCCAATCAGCGCCTGGCCCCGCGCACTGCGCCGCGGAGCCAATCAGAGCGCAGGGTGGGAGAGTAACCCCCTCCGCTCCCCTCAGCTGACTCCGCCCCCTGTAACGGCCGCAGGCGCGGGGGGGGGGGGGGGCAATGGGGCTGATGGGGGCCAATGGGAGTAATGGGGGGTAATGGGGACAGTCGGGGGTAATCGGGGCCAATGGGGGTAATGGGTGTATATGGGGCCAATGTGGGGGTAATGGGGGGCAATGGGGCAGTGGGGGCAATGGAGATAATGGGGGGTGATGGGAGGTAATGTGGGCAATGGGGGTAATGGGGACAATGGGGGTTATGGGGGACAATGGGGGTTATGGGGGACAATGGGGGTTATGGCCGGTAATGAAGGCAATGAGTGTAATGGGGATAATGGGGGGCAATGAAGCCAATGTGGGGGTAATGGAGGCCATGGGGGTAATGGGGGGTAATGGAGGCAATGGGGTAATGGGGCAATGGGTTAATGGGGGCAGTGGGGTCAATGGCGACAACGGGGTGTGATGGGAGGTAATGTGGGCAATGGGGGGTAATGGGGGCAATGGAGGGCAATGGGGGCAATGGGGTGTAATGGGGGGGTAATGGGGGGTAAAAGGGGCATGGTGGGCAATGGGGGGTATGGGGGGGGGTCAGTAGGGATCCTGGGGTCTCCACAGGGCGAACTGCGGCCCTTTGGGGGATCAAACTTCACAACTCCATTTCCTCACCCACATTTCATAGAATCATACAATCATGGAATATTTAGGGTTGGAAAGGACCTTAAGATCATTCAGTTGAACACCCTGTCGTGGGCAGGGACACCTCACACTAAACCATCTCACCCAAGGCCTCGTCCAACCTGGCCTTGAACACTGCCAGGGATGGAGCATTCACAACCTCCCTGGGCAACCCATTCCAGTGCCTCACCACCCTCACAGGAAAGAATTTCCTCCTTAGATCCAATCTAAACTTCCCCTGTTTCAGTTTTAACCCGTTACCCCTTGTCCTGTCACTACAGTCCCTAATGAAGAGTCCCTTCCCAGCATCCCTATAGGCCCCCTTCAGATACTGGAACCTGCTATGAGGTCTCCACGCAGCTTCTCTTCTCCAGGCTGAACAGCCCCAACTTCCTCAGCCTGTCTCCATACAGGAGGTGCTCCAGTCCCTGATCATCCTCGTGGCCTCCTCTGGTCTTGTTCCAACAGTTCCATGTCCTTTTTATGTTGAGGACACCAGAACTGCACACAATGCTCCAGGTGAGGTCTCACAAAAGCAGAGTAGAGGGGCAGGATCACCTCCTTCGACCTGCTGGTCACGCTCCTTTTGATGCAGCCCAGGATACGGTTGGTTTCTGGGCTGCGAGCACACACTAAAGCCGGCTCATGTTCATTTTCTCATCGACCAACACCCCCAAGTCCTTCTCCTTGGGCTGCTCTGAATCTCTTCTCTGCCCAACCTGTAGCTGTGCCTGGGATTGCTCCCACCCACGTGTAGGACCTTGCACTTGGCATGGTTAAACTCCATGAGGTTGGCATCAGCCCACCTCACAAGCGTGTCGAGGTCCCTCTGGATGGCATTCCTTCCCTCCAGGGTATCAACCGAACCACACAGCTCGGTGTCATCGGCAAACTTGCTGAGGGCACGCTCAATCCCACTGTCCATGTCAGCAACGAAGATGTTGAACAAGACCGGTCCCAACACCGATCCCTGAGGGACACCACTCGTTACTGGTCTCCAGCTGGACACTGAGCCATTGACAAGGCAAGGGAAAGCAAGGCCACTCCAGGACAGCCAGGTAGGGCCAGGTAAGGCAATGCAAGGCAAGGCCAGTCCAGGACAGGCAACACAAGGCCAGATAAGGCCAGGGAAGACAAGGCAAAAAAAACCCAGGCAAGGCAAGGCAAGAAAAGTCAATGCAAGGCAAGGCCCGGCCAGGCCAGGCCAGGAAGGCAAGGCAAGGCCAGTCACGGCAAGGTAAGTCTAGGCAAGGCAAGGCCGGTCCAGGACTGGCCAGTCCATGCAAGGCCAGGTAAAGGCCATGTAAGGCAAGGTAAGGCAAGGTAAGGCAAGGCAAGGCCCATACAGTAGTTGCAGTTCAGGCCAGGTAAGGCAAGCCCAGGACAGGTAAGGCCAAGTAAGGCAAGGCCTGGCCAGCCAAGGCCAGGCAAGGGCAGGCAAGCTCAGGCCAATCAAGGCCGGCGAGGGCAAGGCCAGTCCAGGCTAGGCCAGGCAAGGAAAGGCTAGGCACGGCAAGGCAACAGAAGGCCAGGCAATGCCAGTCCAGGCAAGGCCAAGCAGGTCAAGGCCAGGCCAGGCAAGGCTAGGCGAGGCAAGGCAATTCAAAGCAAGGCAAGGCTAGGCAAGGAAGGGCAAGGCAATGCAAGGCAAGGCAAGTCCAGGACAGGCAATGCTAGGCCAGGTAAGGCCAGGTAAGGCAAGGCAAGGAAAGGCCATGCCATGAAGGCCAGGCCAGGCAAGGCAAGGAAAGGCAACATAAGGCTAGGCAAGGCAAGGCCAGTCGAGGCAAGGCCAGGCAAGGTCAGGTCAGGCCAGGCCAGGCCAGGTCAGGCCAATCAAGGCAATGCAAGGCCAGGAAATGACAGGGAAGGCAAGGCCAGGCCAGGCCAAACCAGGGCAGGCCTGGCAAGGCCTGGCAAGGCAAGGCAAGGCAAGGCCAGTCCAAGACAGGCAATGCAAGGCCAGGTAAAGCCAGGTAAGCCAAGGCCAGGCCAGGCCAGGCCATGAATGCAAGGCCAGGCAAAGCAAGGCAATGCAAGGCACGGCAAGGCAAGGCCAGGCCAGGCCAGGCCAGTCCAGACCAGGCCAGGCTAGGCCAGGCAAGGCCATTCAAGTCAAGGCAAGGCAAGGCAAGGGAAGGACAGGCCAGACAATCAAGGCAAGGCAAGGCAAGGCTAGACAAGGCAAGGCTACACAACACAACACAAGGAAAGGCAAGTTTACGCAGCTCCAGGACAGGCAATGGAAAGCTTGGTAAGGCAAGGCAAGGCCAAGCCAAGCCAGTCCAGGTCATACAAAACCAGGGCAGGCCAGGCAAGTCCAGGCAAGGCAAGGTAATACAAGGCAAGGCAAGTCAAGACAAGGCCAGGCGAGGCAAGACATGGCCAGGCGAGACATGGGCAGGCAGGAAAGGCCAGGCCAGGCCATGCCAGGCCATGCAAGCACAGGCAAGGCAAGGCAAGGCAAGGAAAGGTAAGGCCAGGCAAGGCAAGCCCAGTTCAGTCCAGGAGAGGCCAGGACATGCAAGGCAAGACCAGGTAAGGCCAAGTAAGACCAGGAAAGGCCAAGCCAGTCAAGGCCAGGCAAGGCAAGGCAAAGGAAGGCAAGGCAAGGCTAAGCAATGCCAGGCAAGGTAAGGTAATACAAGGCAAGGCAAGTCAAGACAAGGCCAGGTGAGACAAGACATGACCAGGCGACACATGGGCAGGCAAGGAAAGGCCAGGCCAGGCCATACAAGGCCATGCAAGGCAGGCAAGGCCAGGCAAGGCAAGGTAAGACTAGGCAAGGCAAGGCCAGTCCAGGACAGGCAATTCAAGGCCTGGTAAGGCCAGGTAAGCCAAGGCCAGGCCAGGCCATGAAGGCAAGGACAGGCGAGGCCAGGCAAGGCAAGGTAAGGCTAGCAAGGCAAGGCCTGTCCAGGACTGGCCAGGCAAGGCAAGGCAAGGCCAGGCAAGGCCAGGCAAGCTAGGACAGTCCAGTCAAGGGCAGGCCAGGCCAGGCCAGGGAAGGCCAGGTGAGTCTAGGCAAATCAAAGCAAGGCCAGGCAAGGCACGGCAATGCAAGGCAGTGCAAGGCCACTCTGGGACATACCAGGACAGGCATTGCAATGCCAGGTAAGACCAGGTAAGGCCAGGTAAGGATAGGTAATATCAGGACAGACAAGGCCAGCCAACGCCAGGCCAGGCCAGGCCAGTAAAGGAAATTCAAGACAAGGCAAGGCCAGGCAAGGCAAGGCAAGGAAATGAGAGGCAAGGCAAGGCAAGGCAAGGCAAGGAAATCCAGGCCAGGCCAGGAAATGCTAGGCAAGGCAAGGCAAGGCAGCCTAGTCGAGGCAAGGCAAGGCAAGGCAAGGCCAGGCCAGGTAAGGATAGGCCATTAAGGACAGGCCAGGCAAGACTAGGCCAGGCCAGCAAGGCCAGTCCACACCAAGGAAGCCCAGGCAGACAAGGCAAGGCAAGGCACAACCAGGTAAGGCCAGGCAAGACCAGGCGAGGCAAGGCCAGGCCAGGCCATGCCAGGCCAGGTAAGCAAGGCCAGTCCAGGGCAGGCAATGCAAGGCAAGGCCAGACTAGGCCAGGCAAGGCAAGGCAAGCCCAGTCCAGTCCAGTCCAGGAGAGGCCAGGACATGCAATGCAACACCAGGTAAGGCCAGGTAAGACCAGGAAAGGCCAAGCCAGTCAAGGCCAGGCAAGACAAGGCAAAGGAAGGCAAGGCAAGGCTAGGCAATGCCAGGCAAGGTAAGGCCAAGCCAGGCAAGGACAGGCAAGACAAAGCCAGGCCAGGCCAGGCCAGGTAAAGATCAGCCAAGGCCGTGCTAGCCCAGGCCATGATAGGCCAGGTCATGCAAGGGAAGGCCAGGCAAGGCAAGGCAAGGCAAGGCAAGGCAAGGCTAGGCAAGGCAAGGCAAGGCAAGGCTAAGCAAGGCAAGGCAAGGCAAGGCTAGGCAAGTCCAGGACAGGCAATGCAAGGCCAGGCAATGCAAGGCCAGGTAAGGCCAGGCAATGCCAGCCCAGGCCTGGCCAGGCCAGGCTCGGCCAGGTCATACAAAACCAGGCAAGGCAAGGCAAGGAAAGCAAGGCCAGGCAAAGCAAGGGCAGGCCAGGCAAGTCCGGGCAAGGCAAGGCAAGGCAAGGCCAGGCAAGGGAAGGAAAAGCAAATCAAGGGAAGGCAAGGAAAAGAAAGGCCAGGCAAAGTAAGGCCAAGCAAGGACGGGCAAGGAAAGGCAAGGCAAGGCAAGGCAAGGACAGGCCATGCCATGCCAGGCCAGGCCAAGCCATGCAAGGAAAGTCCAGACCACGCCAGGCAAGGCAAGGCAATGCAAGGCAAGGCAAGGCCAGGGAAGGCAAGGCAGGCCAGGCCAGGCCAGGCCAGGAGAGGCAAGTCTAGGCAAGGCAAGGCAAAGCAAGGCAAGGCTCGTCCCGGACAGGCAATGCAGGCCAGGTAAGGCCAGGTAAGGCAAGGCCAGGCCAGCCCAAGCCAGGCAAGGGCAGGCAAGGCCAGGCCAGGCAAGGCCAGGCAAGGCCAGGCCAGGCAAGGCCAGTCAAGACCAGGACTGCCAATGCAAGGCCAGATATGGCAAGTTCAGTTGAGGACAGGCCAGGACAGGCAGTGCAAGTCCAGGTAAGGACAGGTAAGGCAAGGAATGGCCAGGTCAGGCAAGGGAAGGCAAGGCCAGGACAGCCCATGAAAGGCCAGGCCAGGCCAGGCCAGGAAATGCAAGGACAGGCCAGTATAAGCAAACCCTTGGAAGGCCAGGCAAGGCAAGGCAAGGCAAGACAAGGCAAGGCTCTTTCATGACAGGCAATGCAGGCCAGGTAAGGCAAGACAAGGCCAGCCCAAGCCAGGCAAGGGCAGGTAAGGCCAGGTGAGGCTAGGCAAGCAAGGCCAGTCCAGGACTGGCCAGTACATGCAAGGCCAGGTAAGGCCAGGTAAGGCAAGCCATGGAAAGGCCAGGCCAGGAAAGGCAAGGAAAAGCCAGGAAAGGGAAGGCAAGGCAAGGCAAGGCAAGGCAAGGCAGGCAAGTCAAGGGAAGGCAAGGCTAGGCAAGGCAAGGCAAGGCCAGTCCAGGACAGGCAATGCAAGGCCAGGTTAAGCCAGGGAAGGCCAGGGGAGGCAAGGCCAAGCCAGGCAAGGCCAGGCGACTCAAGGCCAGGGAACGCAAGGCCAGGCCAGGTCATGACAGGCCAGGCCAGGCAAGGTATTTCAAGTCAACGCAAATCAAGGTAAGGCAAGGCGAGGCAAGGCAAGGCGAGCAAAGCAAGGCAAGACAAGGCAAGGCAAGGCAAGGCAAGTCCCGGACAGGCAGTGCAAGTCCAGGACAGGCCAGACAAGGCCAGGCAAGGCAAGGCAATGCAAGGCAAGACAAGGCAAGGCCAGGCCATTCAAAGCCAGGCAAGGCAAGGCCACGAGAAGCAATGCCAGGCAAGGCAAGGCCAGGCAAAGGAAGGCAAGGCAATTCAAGGGCAGTCCAGGACAGGCAATGGTAGGCCAGGTAAGGCGAGGTAAGGCAATGCAAGGCAAGGCAAGGCCAGACATTGCAAGGCAAGGCAAGGACAGTCTAGGACAGGTAATGCAAGGCCAGGTAAGGCCTGGTAATTAAGGCAAGGCAAGGCCAGGCAAGGCAGGGCAATGCAAGGCAAGGCAATGCAAGGCCTCTCCAGGACAGGCAATGCTAGGCCAGGTAATGCACTACAAGGAAAGGCAAGGCCAGTCCAGGACAGGCAACGGAAGGCCAGGTAAGGCAAGGCAAGGAAACGCCCGGCCAGGGCAGGCCAGTCAAGGCAAATCAGTCCAAGGCAAGGCCTGTCCAGGACAGGAAATGCAAGGCCTGGTAAGGCCAGGTAAGCCAAGGCCAGGCCAGGCCATGAAGGCAGGGCCAGGCGAGGCCAGGCAAGGCAAGGCAAGGCAAGGTAAGGCAAGGCAAGGCAAGGGCAGGCCAGGCCAGGCAAGTCAAGGCCAGGCAAGGATTGACAAGGCAAGACTACACAAGGCAAGGCAAGTTTAGGCAAGTCCAGGACCAGCAACGGTAGGCTTGGAGAATCCAGGAAAGTCCAGGCCAGGCCAGTCCAGGTCATACAAAACCAGGGCAGGCCAGGCAAATCCAGGCAAGGCAAAGTAATACAAGGCAAGGCAAGTCAAGACAAGGCCAGACAAAGCAAGACAAGGCCAGGTGAGTCATGGCCAGGCAAGGAAAGGCCAGGCCATGCAAGGCCAGGCAAGGCAAGGCAAGGTAAGGCTAGGCAAGGCAAGGCCTGTCCAGGACAGGAAATGCAAGGCCTGGTAAGGCCAGGCAAGCCAAGGCCAGGCCAGGCCATGTAGGCAAGGCCAGGCAAGGCAAGACAAGGCAAGGCCTGGCCAGGCAAGGCACGGCAAGGCCAGGTCAGGCCAGGCCAGGCAATTCAGTGCAATGCAAATCAAGGGAAGGGAAGGCAAGACCGGGCCAGGCCAGGCCATGACAGGCAACGCAAGGCCAGGCAAGGGAATGCCAAACCAGGCCAGGCCTGCCAAGGCCAGGTAAGGCAATGCAAGGCAAGACAAGGTAAGGCAAGTCCACAACAGCCAATGGGAGGCCTGGTAATGCAAGGCAAGGCCAGGCCAGGTCATACAAAACCAGGGCACGCCAAGCAAGGCCAGCCAAGGCAAGGCAAGGGAAGGTAACGCAAGGCAACGCAAAGCAAGACCAGGCCAGGCAAGGCCAGTCAAGGCAAGGCAAGCGAAGACAAGGTAAGTCCAGGCAAGGCAAGGCAAGGGAAGGTAATGCAAGGCAATGCAAAGCAAGACTAGGCCAGGCAAGGCAAGGCAAGGGAAGGTAATGCAAGGCAATGCAAAGCAAGACTAGGCCAGGCAAGACAAGGCAAGCAAAGACAAGGTAAGGCCAGGCAAGGCAAGGCAAGGGAAGGTAATGCAAGGCCATGCAAAGCAAGACTAGGCCAGGCAAGACAAGGCAAGCGAAGACAAGGTAAGGCCAGTCCATGCAAGGCCAGGTAAGGCTAGGTAAGGCCAGGTCAGGTGTTGCAGAATGGCTCCAAGAGCAAGGCCATGGATCCTTAGAGGCCTTGTGCAAGCAAAGCAAAGTGTAGGCCTCACAGGTAACCGGAAATCAGAAGTGGGAAGAGAATGTAAAGGAAGCCATGTAGAACTAACCAATAACGTTGTGACTAGTAGGCGTGGGTAACACCACGCAGATATAAGGGATGTGCGCCACGAATAAAGTAGAAGCTTGTTTATCACCCATATTGGGTTGGCGTGTCTTGCTTCTCCTCACCGCTAACAGCCTTGCCTTGTCTAGCCTTGCCTCGCGTTGCCTTGCCTTGCTTTCGTTGCCTGTCCTGTCCTTCCCTAGCCTTACCTTGCCTTGCCTGGCATTGCCTTGCCTTGCCTGGCCTGGCCTAGCCTGGCCTGGTTTTATATGAACTGGGCAGGCCTGGTTGGTCTGGCCTTGCCTGGCCTTACCTGGCATTGCATTGACTGTCCTGGACTTGCCTTGTATTACCTTGCCTTGCCTTGCCTTAACTAGCCTTGCCTTGCCTTGCATTGACTTGCCTTGCCTTGCCTTGCCCAGCCTTATCTTGCCTTGTATGGCCTTGCCTTGCCTTGCCTGGCCTGGCCTTGCCTTCATGGCCTGGCCTGGCCTGGGCTTACCTTGCCTTACCTGGCCTTGCCTGGCCTTGCCTTAACCTGTATTGCCTTGCCTTGTTTTGCCTTGCTTTGCCTTGCCTTGCCTAGCCTTGCCTGGCCTGGCCTTGCCTGGCCTGGCCTTGCCTTGTCTGGCCTGGCCAGGCCTTGCCTTGCCTCATCTTGCCTGGCCTTGCCAAGCCTGGCCTGGCCTGGCCTTACCTGACCTTGCCTTAACCTGTATTGCCTTGCTGTGTTTTGCCTTGCTTTCCCCTGCCTTGCCTTGCCTAGCCTTGCCTGGCGTGGCCTTGCCTGGCCTGGTCTTGCCTTGTCTGGCCTGGCCAGGCCTTGCCTTGCCTTTCCTCATCTTGCCTGGCCTTGCCAAGCCTGGCCTGGGTTGGCCTGGCCTGGCCTTGCCTTGCCTTCCGTGTCCTTTCCTAGCCTTGCATTGCCTTGATTGGCCTGGCCTGGCCTGGCCTGGCCTTGACCTGCTTGGCCTTGCCTGGACTGGCCTTGCCTTGCCTAGACTTGCCTGGCCTTGCCTTGACTTGCCTGGCCTGGCCAGGCCTTGCCTTCATGGCCTGGCCTGGCCTTGCCGTCCCTTGCCTTGACTTGTCTTGCCTTGCCTGGCCTGGCCTTTCCTTCCCTTGCCTGACCTGGCCTTACATGGCCTTACCTTGTCTTACCTGACCTTTACCTGGCCTTGCATGGACTGGCCAGTCCTGGACTGGCCTTGCCTTGCCTAGACTTACCTTGCCGTGCCTGGCCTTGCCTTGCCTTGCCTGGCCTGGCCGTGCTGTGCCTTCATGGCCTGGCCTGGCCTGGCCTGGCCTTGCCTTGCATTGACTTGTCTTGCCTTGCCTTGCCTTACCTGCCCTTGTCTTGCCTTGCCTGGCCTTGCCTGGCCTTGCTTTGCCTTGCCTGACTTTACCTGGCCTTGCATTGCCTGTCCTGGACTGGCCTTGCCTTGCCTTGCTTTGCCTTGCTTTTCCTGGCCTTGCCTGGCCTGGTCTGGCCTGGTTTGTACTTGCCTTGCCTTGTACTGCCTTGCCTTGCCTGGACTTGCATCGCCCTGATTTTGTATGACCTGACCCAGCCTGGCTTTACCAGGCCTTCCATTGCCTGTCTTGGACTTGCTTTACCTTGTGTTGCCTTGCCTTGTCTAGCCTTGCCTTGTCTAGCCTTGCCTTGCCTCGCCTTGCCTTGCCTTGCCTTGCCTCGCCTCGCCTTACCTTGACTTGGTTGCCTAGCCTATCCTTCCCTATCCTTCCCTTGCCTTGACTAGCATTGCCTTGCCTAGCCTTGCTTGGCCTGGCCTGGCCTTGTCTTCATGGCCTGGCCTAGCCTGGACATGCCTTGCCTTGCCTGGCCTTGCCTTCCCCTGTAATTGCCTTGCCTTGCCTTTCCCTGCCTTGCCTGGCCTTGCCTGCCTGTCCAGGCCTGGCCTGGACTTGCCTTGCCTTGTGTTGCCTTGCTTCACCTTGTCTTGCCTTGATTGTCTGGCCTGTCCTTCCCTTGCCTTGCCTTGTGTTGGCTTGCCTAGCCTAGCCTTACCTTGCTTTGCCTTGCCTTGCCTGGCCTTGCCTGGCCTGCCCTAATTTTGTATGGCCTGGCGCGGCCTGGCCTTACCAGGCCTTCCATTGCCTGTCCTGGACTTGCTTTACCTTGTGTTGCCCTGCCTTGTCTAGCCTTGCCTTGCCTTGCCTCGCCTTGCCGTGCCTTGCCTTGGTTGCCTGGCCTGTCCTTCCCTAGCCTTACCTTGCCTGGCCTGGCATTGCCTTGCCTAGCCTTGCCTGGCCTGGCCTGGCCTTGCCTTCATGGTCTGGCCTAGCCTGGGCTTGCCTTGCCTTACCTGCCCTTGCCTTCCCCTGTATTGCCTTGCCTTGTTTTGCCTTGCCTTGCCTTGCCTGCCTGGCCAGGCCTGGCCTGGACTTGCCTTGCCTTGCCTGGCATTGCTTCTCCTGGCCATGCCTTGCCTTGTCTGGCCTGGCCTGGCCAAGCCTTGCTTTGGCTTCCCTTGTATTGCATTGCCTTGCCTGGCCTTGCCTGGCCTGGCCTGGTTGTATATGAACAGGGCAGGTCTGGTTGGTCTGGCCTTGCCTGGCCTTACCTGGCCTTGCATTCACTGTCCTGGACTTGCCTTCTATTACCTTGCCTTGCCTTGCCTTGCATTGACATGACTTGCCTTGCCTTGCCTTGACTTGCATTGACTTGACTTGCCTTGCCTTGCCTGGCCTTACCTTGCCTTGCATGGCCTTGACTTGCATTGCCTTGCTTTGCCTTGCCTTGCCCTGCTGCCCTTCTCTGGCCTTGTCTGACCTGGCCTTACCTGGTCAGCCCTGGCCTTACCTGGTCTTACCTGGCCTTGCATATACTGTCCAGCCCTGGACTGGCCTTGCCTTGCCTTGCCTTGCTGGCCTTTCCTTTCCTTGCCTGACGTGGCCTTACATGGCCTTTCCTGCCTTGCCTGGCCTTCCCTGATCTGGACTGGCCTTGCCTTGCCTAGCCTTACCTTGCCTTGCATGGCCTTGCCTTGCCTGGCCTGGCCTTGCCTTCATGGTTTGGCCTGGCCTGGGTTTACCTGGCCTTGCCTGGCCTGTCCTGGATTTGCACTGCCTGTCCAAGACTTGCCTTGCCTTGCTTTGCCGTGCCTTGCCTTGCCTTTCCTTGCCTGTCATTTCCCTGCCTTGCCTGGCCTTGCCTGGCCTTGACTTTACTGGCCTGGGCTGGCCTGGCCCGGCCTGGCCAGTAATGGAAAGGCCTTCTCTTGCCTAGCCTTTCCTTGCCTGGCCTGGCCTGGCCTTGCCTTGCCTGTCCTTCCCTTGCCTTGTCTGGCCAGGCCTTGCCTGGACTGGCCTGCCCTGGCCTTGCCTGTCCGGGCCTTGTCTGTACTGGCCTGGCCTGGTCTGGCCTGGCCTGACCTTGTCTTGCCTGGCAATCCCTGGCCTGCCCTTACATCTCCCTGCCTGGCCTGGCCTGGCCTGCCCTGAGATTGCCTGACCTGGCCTGGCCTTGTCTTTCCTGACCTTCTCTGGCCTGGCCTTTTTTTACCTGGCCTTTTCTTGCCTGGTCTGTCCTGGCCTTCCCTGCTCTTGTCTGGCCTTGCCTGGCCTGGCTTTTCCTGGCATGTCATAGCCTGGCCTTTCCTTACCTGGCCTTGCATTGCCTGGCATGCCTTGGCATGGCCTGGCCTTGCATTCCTTTCCCTTCCCTTGCATTGCTCTGAATTGGATTGCCTGGCCTGGACTCACCTGGCCTGGACTCACCTCTCCTGGAATTACCTGGAATTACCTGGCATTGCATTGCCTGTCTTGGTCTTGCCTTTCATTGCCTTGTCTTGCCTTGCCTGGCCTTGCCATGACTTGCCTTGCCTTGCCAGGCCTGGCCTGGCTTTCCTAGCCTTGCATTGCCTTACCTTCCCTTGCCTTGACTTGCACTGACTTGCCTTGCCTGGCCTGGCATGGCCTGGCTTTGCCTTGTCTTGCCTTGCTTTGCCTGGCCTTGCATTGCATGGCCTTGCCTAGCATTGATTGGCCTGGCCTTGCCTGGACTTCCCTAACCTATCCTTTCCTCTCCTTGCCTTGCCTTGTCTTACCTTGCCTTGCCTAGCCTTCCCTTGCATTGCCTTGCCTTGCATTGCCTTGCCTTGCCTTGCCTGGCCTTGGCTTGACTTGCCTGGCCTGACCTTGCCTGGCCTGGACTTGCCTTGCCTTGCCTTGATTGTCCTTGCCTGGCCTTGCCTTGACTTGCCTTGCCTGGCCTGGCCTTCATTTGCCTTGCCTTTCCTTGCCTTGCCTTGATTGTCCTTGCCTGGCCTGGCCTTGACTTGCCAGGCCTGGCCTTCATTTGCCTTACCTTTCCTTGCCTTGCCTGGCCTGGCCTTGACTTGCCAGGCCTGGCCTTCATTTGCCTTACCTTTCCTTGCCTTGCCTTTATTGGCCTGGCCTGGCCTGGCCTAGCCTGGCCTTGCCTTGCCTTGCCTTGCCTTGCCTGGCCTTGCCTTGCCTGGCCTTGCATCTCCTGGCCTGGCCTGGCCTGGCCTTGCCTTGCATTGTCTTGCCTTGCATGTCCTGGTCTGGATTTGCCTTGCATGGCTTGGCCTGGCCTTGCCTTGCCTAGCCACGCCTTGCCTTGCATTGCACTGACTTGCACTGCCTGTCCTTGCCTTCTCTGGCCTAGCCTGGCCTGGCATGGCCTGGCCTTGCTTGGCCTTGCTTTGCCTTGCTTTGCCTTGCCTTGTCTTGCCTTGTCTTTAATGGCCTTGACTGGCTTTGCCTGGCCTGCCCTTACCAAGCCTTCCCTTGCCTGTCCTGGCCTTATATTACTTGGCATTGCATTGCCTGGCCTGGCCTGGCCTTGCCTTCATGGCCTGGCCTGGCCTTCCCTTTCCTTGCCTTGTCTTGCCTTTCCTTGCCTGGCCTTTCCTTGCCTTGCCTTACCCGGCCTTACCAGGCCTTGCATTGTCTGTCCTGGATGTGTATTGCCTTGCATTAACTTACCTGGCCTTACCTGGCCTAGCATTGCCTGTCGTGGACTTGCCTTGCCTTGCATTGCCTTGCCTTGCCTAGCCTTGCCTTGCTTTGAATTGCCTTGCCTGGCCTGGCCTTGCCTTGACCTGCTTGGCCTTGCCTGGACTGGCCTTGCCTGGCCTTCTGTTGCCTTGACTTGCCTTGCCTTGCTTTTCCCTGCCTAGCCTTTCCTTGCATGGCCTAGCCTGGACTGGCCTTGACCTGGCTGGCCTTGATTGGCCTGAGCTTGCCTGCCCTTGCCTGGCCTTGGCTGGCCAGGCCTTGCCTTACTTGGCCTTACCTGTCCTGGGCTTGCCTTACCTGGCCTTACCTGGCCTGAACTGCAACTACTGTATGGGCCTTGCCTTGCCTTACCTTGCCTTACATAGCCTTTACCTGGCCTTGCATGGACTGGCCAGTCCTGGACTGGCTTTGCCTTGCCTTGCCCAGACTTTCCTTGCCATGCCTGGCCTTAACTTGCCTTGCCTGGCCTGGCCGGGCCTTGCCTTCGTGGCCTGGTCTGGCCTGGTCTGGCCTTGCCTTGCATTGACTTGTCTTGCCTTGCCTTGCCTTGCCTGGCTTTTTTCTTGCCTTGCCCTACCTGGCCTTATCTGGCCTTGTGTTGCCTGTCCTGGACTGGCCTTGCCTTGCATTGCCTTACCTGGCCCTACCTGGCCTAGCAGTCGCTGTCCTGGAGTGGCTTTGCATTGCCTTGCCTTGCCTTGCATTGCCTTGCCTTGCCTTGCCTTACTTACCAGGCCTTACCTGGCCTTGCATTACCTGTCCTAGACAGTCCTTGCCTTGCCTTCCCTTGCCTAGCCTTGCCATGCTTTGCCTTGCCTTACATTGCCTTACCAGGCCTTAACTGGCCTTCCATTACCTGTCCTAGACTGTCCTTGCCTTGCCTTGCCTCTCCTTGCCTTGCCTTGCCTTGCCTGGCCTTGCCACTCCTGGCCTGGCCTGGCCTTGCCTTGCCTGGCATGGCCTCTCCTGGCCTTGCCTTACCTGGCCTTGCCTGGCCTGTCCTGGATTTGCACTGCCTGTCCTGGCCTTGCCTTGCCTGGCCTTGCCTTGCCTGGCCAGTCGTTGACAGGCCTTCCCTTGCCTAGCCTTGCCTTGCCTGGCCAGGCCTTGCCTTGCCTTGCGTGGCCAGGCCTTGCCTTGCCTTTATGGCCTGGCCTGGCCTTGGCTTAGCTGGCCTTACATGATCTTTCATTGCCTGTCTTGGACTGGCCTTGTCTTGCCTTGCCTTGCCTTTCCTGGCCTTGCCTGGCCTGCCCTCCTTTTGTATGACCTGGCCTGGCCTGGGCTTTCCTGGGCTGGCCTTGTCTTGCCTTACCAGGCCTTCCATTGCCTGTCCTGGACATGCCTTACCTTGCCTTTCCTCGCCTTGTGTACCCTTGCCTTGCCTTGCCTTGCCTTGCCTGGCCTTGCCTGGCCTGGCCTTACCTTGTCTTTGCTTGCCTTGCCTTGACTGGCCTTGCCTCACCTGGCCTTACCTTGTCTTTGCTTGCCTTGCCTTTACTGGCCTTGTTAGAGAGGGTGAAGTTTTTACAATAAAATAATCATATAAAATAGTAAAGTGATTATATTTGAGAAATTTATAAATCAATAGTGAGGCTTTGTATATTAGGAGACGTTGTAACTTTGCCGTTTTGTATCATAGTTACTCTGTAACTACATGATACAATGGTAGTCTTGGTAGCAAGAGCTAACATAACTGCGTATGGTGAGGGGAGTATAGGTGTATGTATTGTAAAACTCTACCCAAGCAGAACCTAAGTTTAAGATAGCCAAAAAACGGCATACCAGAAGCATCCTGGTGAAGATAAGAGAATGCTAACGTCCGGAAGACAATTGGGACCTGGCCAAGTAAAGGAAAGGTGAAAAGGACAATCTGAGGAAGACTTCTTACTTCATCTGAGGAAGACTCCTTACTTCATCAGGGCGACCACCAGAGGGGTCGGCACAAGCGCAGAAGAGGCTGATGTCGTAATAGATTGATGTAGCAGTCTTTGATGCATATGTATTGGTCAATGATGTAATCTGTGTTGAATATGTATTAGTTACGAAATTTTTAGTGTATAAATTGCGAACGCGATGTGACGGGAATCGGAACCAGATTTGGGTGCGTACCCCTGGTTCCCGGCGCCTCAGTAAAGCACCTCATATAACCATCCCGGTGGTTATGTGTTTGTCTCGACTCTAACAGCCTTGCCTGGCCTAGTCATGATTTGCATTGCCTTACATTACCTTCCCTTGCCTTGCCTTACTTCCCTTGCCTTGCCTTGCTTTGCCTTGAGTTGCCTCGGCTGGCCTTGCCTGGCGTGCCCTGGTTTTGCATGACCGGGCCTGGCCTGGCCTAGTCTGGCCTGGCCTTTCCTGGCCTGGCCTTGCCTTGCATTACCAGGCCTTCCATTGCCTGTCGTGGACTTGCCTTACCTAGTCTTGCCTATCATTGCCTTACCTGGCCTTGGCAGGCCTGGCCTGGTTTTCCTTGCCTTGCCTGGCCTTGCATTGCCTGTCATGGCCTGGGCTGGCCCGGCCTTGCCTTCCCTTCCCTTGACTTTCATTGCACTGAATTGCCTTGCCTGGCGTGCCCAGGCCTGGCCTTACCGTGCCTTGCCTGGCCAGGCCTTGCCTTGCCTGGCCTGCCCTGGCCTGGCCTTGCTGTGCCTTGCCTTGCCATGCCTTGTCTTGCCTGGCCTTGCATCTCCTATCCTGGCCTGGCCTGGCCTCGCCTTGCATTGTCTTGTCTTGCTTGTCCTGGTCTGGATTTGCCTTGCATGGCTTGGCCTGGCCTTGCCTTGCCTAGCCACGCCCTGCCTTGCCTTGCACTGACTTGCCCTGCCTGTCCTTGCCTTCTCTGACCTAGCCTGGCCTGGCATGGCCTGGCAATGCTTGGCCTTGCTTTGCCTTGCTTTGCCTTGCTTTGCCTTGTCTTGCCTTGTCTTTAATGGCCTTGACTGGCCTTGCCTGGCCTGGCCTTACCAAGCCTTCCCTTGCCTGTCGTGGCCTTATATTACCTGGCATTGCGTCGCCTGGTTTGGCCTGGCCTAAGTTTGCCTTGCCTTGCCTAGCTTTGCCTTGCCTTGCCTTGCCTAGCCTTGCCTTGCCTTGCCTTGCCTAGCCTTACCTTACCATGCCTTGCCTAGCCTTACCTTGCCTTGCCTTGCCTCGCCTGGCCTTGCCTGGCCTGGCCTTGCCCTGGCTGGCCTTGATTGGCCTGACCTTGCCTGCCCTTGCCTGGACGGGGCTCGGCCGGCCTTTCTTACCTGGCCTTACCTGTCCTGCATTTCTACTACTGTATGGGCCATGCCTTGTCTTACCTTGCCTTACCTTGCCTTACCTGGCCTTGCAGGGACTGGCCAGTTCTGGACTGGCCTTGCCTTGCCTAGCCTTACGCTGCGTTGCCTGGGCTTGCACTGCCTTGCCTTGCTTTGCCTTGCCTTGCCCTGCTGGCTTTCCCTGGATTTGCCTGACCTGGCCTTACCTGGCCTTGCCTAGGCTTACCTGGCCTTGCATGGACTGCCCAGTCCCGGACTTGCCTTGCCTTGCCTACACTTACCTTGCCTTGCCTTGCCTGGCCTGGTCGGGCCTTGCCTTCATGGCCTGGCCTGGCCTTGCCTTCATGGACTTGCCATGACTTGCCTGGCCTGGCCTTGCCATGCCTGACATTGCCTTGCCTTGCCTTGCCTTCCCTTGTGTTTCCTTGCCTGGCCTTACCTGGCCTTGCATTGCCTATCTTGGACTTGCCTTGCTTTCCCGTTCCTTGCCTAGCCTTTCCTTGACTTGTCTTGACTTTCCTTGACTTGAATTGCCTTGCTTGGCCTGGCCTGTCATGACCTGGCCTGGCCTTGCCTTCCCAGGCCTTGACTAACCTGGCCTGACCTTGCCTGGCCTGGCCTTCCCTGGCTTTACCAGGCTTTACCAGGGCTTGCATTGCCTGTCCTGGACTGGCCATGCCTTGCCTTGCCTTGCCTAGCCTTGCCTTCCCTTGACTTGCCTTATCTTGCCTGGCCTTGCCAGGCCTGGCCTGGCCTGGCCTGACCTTGCATGGCCTCTCCTGGCCTTGCTTTGCCTTGTTTTAACTTGCCTTGCCTGGCCTTAGCTGGCCTTGCATTGCCTGTCCTGGACTGGCATTGCCTTGCCTTGCCTTGCTTTGCCTTGCTGTGCCTTGCCTCGTCTTGCCTTGCCTTCCCTGGCATTGCCTTGCCTTTCCTTCCCTGACATTGCCTTGCCTTGCCTTGCCTTTCCTTGCCTTGCCTGGCATTGCCTTGCATAGCCTTACCTGGCATGGCATTGCGTTTCCTGGAGTGGTCTTCCCTTGCCTTGCCTTGCCTTGTCTTGCATTGCCTTGCCTTGCCCGGCCTGGTCTGCACTTGCCTTGCATGCCTTGGCCTAGCCTGGCCTTGCCTTGCCTTGCCTTGCCTGGCTTGACTTGGCCTGGCCGTGCCTTGCCTTGCTTTGTATTGCCTTGCCTTGCCTGCCCTTGACTGGCCTGGCCTCGCCTGGCCTGGACTGGACTTAGCTGGCCTTGCATTGCCCTTCGTGGACTTGCTATGCCTTGCATTGTCTTGCCTTACCTAGCCTTGCCTTGCTTTGAATTCCCTTGCCTGGCCTGGCCTGTCATGGCCTGGCCTGGCCTGGCCTTGCCTTCCTTGTCCTTTTCTGGCCTTGCATTGCCATGATTGGCCTATCCTGGCCTTTCCTGGCCTGGCCTGGCCTGGCCTGGCCTTGACCTGCTTGGCCTTGCCTGAACTGGCCTTGCCTGGCCGTGTTTGGTATAGCCTGACCAAGACTGTCGTGGCCTGGCCTTGCCTTTCCTTGCCTAGCCTTGCCTTGCATGGCCTAACCTGGCCTGGCCTTGCCCTGGCTGGCCTTGATTGGGCTGACCTTACCTGCCCTTGCTTGGCCTTTCCTGTCCTGGCCTTGCGTTACCTGCCCTTACCTGTCCTGCACTGCTACTACTGTATGGGCCTTGCCTTGCCTTACCTTGCCTTACCTGGCCTTCACCGGGCCTTGCATGGACTGGCCAGTCCTGGACTAGCCTTGCCTTGCTTGGCCTTGCCTTGCCTGACCTGGCCTGGCCTTCCCTTCATGGGCCTTGCCTTGTCTTGCCTTGTCTTGCCTTGTCTTGCATCTCCTGGCCTGGTCTCGCCTGTCTTGCCTGGCCTTGCCTTGCCTTGCCTTCCCTTGCCTTGCCTTGCTGTCCTGGTTTAAACGCAGACAGACAGCTTGTTCACTCACTTCCCCCCAGGGGACTTGAGGATATCAGCACCACTCACTGGGAGTGAGTTAACAAGACCTGACTGGGTTTAAACCAGGATATCACGGAAGCACACAATGGTTTGGATTCGGAGGGACCTTAAAGCTCATCCAGCTCCAACCCCTGCCACTGGCAAAGACAACTTCCACTACAGCAGCTTGCTCCAAGCTCCATTCAACCTGGCCTTGAGCACTGCAAGCCATGGGGCAGCCACAGCTTCTCTGGGCACCCTGTGTCACTGCCCCACCACCCTCACAGGGAGCAACTTCTAAGATCTCATCTCAGTCTCCCCTCTCTGTCATGTTAAAATCGTTCCCCCTTGTCCCATCCCCACAGGCCCTTGCTCTCCCCACAAGAAATGAGGGCAGATCCCAGGATCATCCCTCGGAAGCCGCAGCGCTCCGCTGCCGGCTCAGCCAGCCCAACTCACACACCGAGTCCAAAGCAGCCACTCTGGGGAAGTCTCTTGAGGTGTTCTGGCAACTCCTACAGCACCCCAAGATCGCCATCGCCACCCACCTCCTTCCACGCTCCTGTGTCCACAGGCGGCACCGGCTCCGAGACACCAAGACGGGAACCACCAGAGGAGCTGCTCTTGCCTCCTCCACCGGTAGCTTGTGTTCCGTGGGGCAGCTGTCGTCTCCCGGTGCCTCCTCTGAAGGGTTCCGTGGGGTTCTGTGACCTCACACACCTGAACATGGGGAGTTCCAGAATCAGCCACCCCTGTGGTCTCCATGTCCCCAAGGTCATTGTGATGCATGAGCTCTGACTGGGTCCATGGGGTGCTCTGGAGGTGCTGCAGGCATTCTCTGGGATTCTCTAGGGGTATCCCCAGGATGCCCTGGGGGTGCACAGAGACACAGGGCCGTGGAGCAAGCTGCTCTAGTGGAAGGTGTCCCTGCCCGTGCCTTTGGGGGTTGGAGCTGGGTGAGCTTTAAGGTCCCTTCCAGCCCACTCTGGGATTCCATGATTCTCTGCTGTGCCAATGTCGGTCCCTCTCCACTCCTCGGAGGTGGCCGTGACGCCCTGTTCCATGGCCCACGTTGAGCTGTGACCCCTCGCATGCTCCACCTCCGGACCAAAGGCACTGAGGAAGAGCAGCCCGTGAGGGACCTCCCCGAGCCGGCTGGGCAGAGGCTGGTCCCCCTGCAGCGACTCCTGGAGCACTCCTGGGTGCCCAGCGGCCATGGGCACGATGCTGCCGCCATCCCAAAGCCCCAGTGATCTGTGGGGTGGTCTCTGGTGGCTGTAGCCCCTGTTTGAGGCCTCCATTTGTCCCCTGCAGAGCTTGGGCACATTCCCATGAACCTCCAAATCCCCCTAAACCTCCAGTTCCCTTCTGAACCCCAAATCCCTTCCATTTACTGCCATGGGCCAACAGGGGCACTGAAGAGTCAGGGTACCCTGGGTCAAATGTAACCCCTGGTTTTGGGACACTGGCTGTTCCCCAAATGCCTGCACCACCCCAGGGAGCTTTGGGGATCTCCCCCAATGCCGAAATCCCCTTTGAACCCCCAAACTCTTCCCCTCAACACATCTCCATGCTGGGGGAATGTTGCTCACCCAAAAGCGACCGAGGGGGCCCTGGGACCCAGGTACATGGGAGATCTCCCAATATAATGTGCCTCCTACAGCACATTTTGGGGATCCCCCCCTGAACCTCAAAATGTTCCTTGAACCCTCAAATTGCTCTGAACACCCAAATTCCTCCCGCTTGTGTCAATGGGGCTCCCTAGGGCATCCAATGAGATTCGGCTGCCCTGGGATTGATGGACACCCCAGTCTCGGTAGACAGGGAGTCCCCCAAATAAATGAGCCACCCCAAAGAGTTTTGTGGACCAGCCTGAATCCCAAAATCCTCCCTGCATCCCCCCAAATCCCCCCAAACCCAAAGCCCACAGCTCCAAAGCCGCCCCGGCTCAGCACAGTGGCACAGACTTGCTAAAAAAGGGGTGTTCCGAAAAGTGGTGTTCCCCCAGCACCTGCCCTGGGGATCCATCAAGATGCTCTGGAACCCCGAACACACTGGGGGGACCCCAACATTGCTTTCGGTTCAGTAGTGAATTAGGTGGGCCACAGGGGGTGGATCCCCAAAAGGGTCACCCCAATAAAGGGGCAAACCAAAACCACACTGCACCCCAAAGGGCCCTGGAAGCACCCAAAGCAATCGTGCTGCCCCTAAATCCTAGGGTAACCCCAAATCTCCCTGAAGCAGCACAAAAGCAGGCAGGACCCCCAAGTGGGGTCCTGGGGCAGCACAAAAGTCACCCACACCCTTCCATCCCCCCGCCCCCCCCCCGATGAACCCAGGAACCCAAAAACCTGGAGGGGCCCCACCAAACACCCGCCCCCAACTGGGGTACCCCAGAAAAGCTGCTCCCCCCCTCCAATGCCACCCAGGCCCAAATTGCTCCTCGTTGCCCCCCAACCACACCCCATGGGGCAGCCCAGCTCCCCCGTCTTTGGTATCAGGGAGTTGGGGGGGCCAGCCCCAGAGTGGGGGTTGCCTAATTTGGGATGTCCCACCAAAAGACCAAGGAGGTGTGGTGGGGGATGGAGGGTAGGAAGCTCTGCAGAGGGATCTGGACAGGCTGGATCCATGGGCTGTGGCCAATGTGTTGAGGGTCAAGAAGGCAAAGTGCCGGGTCCTGCGCTTGGGCCACAACAACCCCCTGCAACGCTCCAGGTTTGGGGAAGAGGGGCTGAAAACTGCTCATGGGAAAAGAGCTGGGGGTGCTGATTGATGGAGCTGAACATGAGCAGCTTGTGCCCAGGCAGCCAGGAAGCTCCCAGCATCCTGGCCTGGATCAGCACCAGTGCGGCAGCAGGGCCGGGGCAGTGGTGGTGCCCCTGCACTGAGCACTGCTGAGGCCGCACCTCGAATCCTGGGTTCACCTCTGGGCCCCTCACTACAAGAGAGACATTGAGGTGCTGGAGAGGGGCCAGAGAAGGGCAATGGAGCTGGTGAAGGGCCTGGAGCACAGATGTGATGGGGAATGGCTGAGGAACCTGAGGGGGACCTGATCGCTGCCTACAACTGCCTGAGAGGAGGATGGAGCCAGGAGGGGCTGGGCTCTGCTCCCAAGGAACAAGGGATGGGACAAGAGGAAATGGCCTCAAGCTGCACCAGGGCAGGTTTAGATGGAGCTGAGGAAGAATTTCTCCGGGAAGCTAGGGACCAGGTTAGGAAAGCTGAGACCCAGTTAGAATTCAGATAGGCTCGGGATGTTAAGGATAACAGGAAGGGATTCTTCAGGTATGTAGCAAATAAAAAACAGACTAGGGAGAACATAGCCCCCTTCCGGAAGCTCTCGGGAGAACTGGCTACACAGGATTTGGAGAAGGCTGAGGTTCTGAATGACTTCTTTGCCTCGGTCTTCACTGGCAAAGGCTCTGACCACACCACACAAGTCTTGGAAGGCAGATGCAGGGACTGTGAGAATGAAGACCTTGGGCCCACTGTAGGAGAGGAGCTGGCTCGAGACCATCTTAAAAACCTGAACATGCACAAGTCCATGGGGCCTAATGAAATCCATGCACAGGTCCTGAAGGAGCGGGCGAATGAAGTTGCGAAGCTGCTGGCCTTCATATTTGAAAAAACATGGCAGTCAGGTGAAGCTCCTGACGACTGGAAAAAGGGAAATATAACCCCCATTTTCTGGGTTTAAACCACGACAAAGGGGAAAATGGATGACCTGGGGAATGACAGAGCAGTCAGTCTCACCTCTGTGCCTGGCAAAATCTTGGAGCAGTTCTCCTGGCAGGCATGCTAAGGCGCATGAAAATCAACAAGGTGCTTGGTGACAGCCAGCAGGGCTTCACTGAGGGGAAATCCTGCCTGACCAATTTGGTGGCCTTCTATGATGGGGCTACAGAACTGATGGACAGGGGCAGAGCAGTTGATGGCATCTACCTGGACTTGTGCAAAGCGTTTGACACCGTCCCACACGACATCCTTGTCTCTAAATTGGAGAGACATCAATTTGATGGATGGAGCACTCGGTGGATAAAGAACTGGCTGGATGGCCACACACAGAGAGTTGTGGTCAATGGCTCAGTGTCCGGCTGGAGACCAGTAACGAGTGGGGTCCCTCAGGGATCGGGGGATCGGGGTTGGGACCGGTCTTGTTCAAGGGCCTGCGGCCGTTACAGGGGGCGGAGTCAGCTGAGGGGGGCGGAGGGGTTACTCTCCCACCCTGTGCTCTGATTGGCTCCACGGCGCAGTGCGCGGGGCCAGGCGCTGATTGGCTGCCGTGGAAGTGGGCGGGGCGACAGGAACAGGGCACGCGTAGGCTGGGGTGGGGGGAAAGGAGGGAGATGGGGGGCGATGGGACCCCTATGGACCCCTATAGAACCCTATGGGGCAGGGACAGGTTCACACCCACTGCTGACTCCCACCATGGCTTTATATGGGGGCAATGGCGGTAATGGGGCAATGGGAGCAATTTGGGGTAACGGGGGCAATGGGGGTAAAAGGGGGGTCTCAGGGTCTCGAGCTCTGCCCCCTGCATCCTGGTACTGGAGCTGCTGCTGCTTCCCCCTCCAAGGGACTCGTGAAGAGAACCCCCCTCCATGGTCAGACCCTGCAGGAACCCATAGAGACCCCATAGAGAGACCCGTAGAGACCAAACAGAGAGACCCATAGAGACCATATAGATCCACAGCCCACAGAGACTCATACAGACCACATAGAGACTCATAGAGACCCATAGAGATCCATAGACACCGCAGAGATCCTGAAAGCGACCCAAAGTGAACCATAGAGATGCCCCATAGAGACCCCATAGAGACCCCATAGAGCCTCCATAGAGACCCCATAGAGACCCCATAGACTACAGGGACTACAACCCTGATCATGCAATGTGGCACCCATAGAGCCCCTTTACGGGGGCGCCCAGCCGGGACTACTACTCCCATCATGCAGCGCGGCACCCATTGAGCCCTGCTATGGCGGCGCCCAGTTATGACTACAACACCCATCATACCCTGCAGCTCCCATAGAACACCATTATACAGAAGCCAGGCGGTACTACGACTCCCATCATGCCGCGCGGCACGCATAGAGCACCACGAGGGTGTCGCCCAGCCTGGACTACAACTCCCATGATGCAGTGCGACACCCCTACAGCACCACTAAGGCGGCGCCCGGCTTGGACTACAACTCCCGTCGTGCCGCGCAGCGCTCCCAGCGCGCCAATTTCGGCCATCATGGCGGAGCTGGAGCTCCCCTCCGATCCCGAGCTGCGCAGGTTGGAGCCCGCGGGACCCCCCAGTGGGGGCTTTTGGGGGCCTGGGGGGGTTGGGGTGCTCCTGACCCCCTCTCTTTGTCTCCCCCCCACCTCCAGGCTGTGCACGGGGCCCTGTGCCCCCATCCGGGAGTACATCATGGGCCACGTGCTGCACCCGCGGTGAGGGGGGCACCCCAACATCTGGGGGGGAGGAACTGCAACATCTGGCGGGACCCCAAACCTCGGATCGGTCCCTAAAATACATGGCGGGGGGGGGGGGGGGTGTTCCTATAGGAATGTGAAGAAGACCAAAGGGAACCTGCTGTGGTATCCGCTGCACCCAAAAAAGGGGGGGGACCCAAAGCTGCCCCCTCTCGGGACCCCGAAGCTCCTTGGAGAGCCTCCAAAACCCCTCCAAAATTGCATTGGGATCCCAAGACCCACCCCAGCACCCCCCAATTCCCCCTGTGACCCCCCCAACCTCTTTTCTCCTCCCAAATCCATGCACAGGAGCCCCAAATTCCTTTAGGACAACTCCAAATCCCATTGGGATCCCCAGGAACCCCCAATTCCCTCCCATGACACCCCCACCGACCCCCCCCAACTCCTCCTTTAACCCGCGTTTCCTCCTTAACTCGGGGCTCAGGTACCGGCACCTCGAGGAGATTCAGGTTTGGGGGGAAGAAGGGTTTTTGGGGGGCTGTATGGGGTTTTGAGGGGTCCCAGAGGGATGGGGGGGGGCAAGATTTGGGGGGGGGTGCAAATTTGAGGGGTGGTGGAGGGAGAAAAAAATGGGGCTTAAGGATTGGGGGGGTGGTGTCCTCAGGTGACCTTTGGTGTCTCTCCCCAGCGAGGGGCGGGGTCAAGCACGCCTTATATGGAAGTGCATGAGGCCTTGGAGCAGCTGAGGGCGGAGCTTAAAGTGATGGGCGGGGCCGTGGGCGAGGCCGGGGCAGTGGTGCTGGAGCTGGGTGAGTTGATTGGGGGGTGGGATGGGGGGTAAAGAGGCGGGGCTACCGGTCACCTGACCTGAGGCTCTGCCCCCTTTGTTTCCTTGTAGAAGAGGCACTGGGGGCGGAGCTTAACGGCCAGGGGGCGGAGCGTCGCCGGGGGGCGGAGCTTCCCGCTCTGGGGGCGGAGGCGGCGCAGGAGGGGCTGCGGCTGCGGAGGGAGCGGGCCCAGATAAGCTCCGCCCACCCGTAAGCGAGGAGGGGGCGGGGCTTCCCCATGGGTATCCCAATGGGGGTGGGGGGCAGCATTCCCATGATGCTCTGCGCTTGCAGGTAGCCGGGGCCAAAGGTGGGACTAACGGCAGGGCTCTCAGGGGCTTGGGAGGCCCTGATCCAGCAGGTCCAGGAGCTACGGGGCAGCTCCATGGACTCCCCAGAAGCTGCCCTGGGGCCACTGAGGAGGCAGCTGCAGGAGGGGAAGCAGCGGCTGGTGGGTGCCAACAGGGGAATGTGGGGATTTGGGGGGGGTCCTGATGGGCTTGGGGGGGGTCTGGGGGGTGGAATTTGATGGTTATGGGGAGGGGTTGGGGTCCCTAAAGGGTCCCAGCACCACTTTTTGTGAGGGATTCGGGATATCTGGGGGTCCTGGAGGGGGATTTTGGGTCTATAGGGGATGATATGGAGGAGTTTGGGGCTTTAGGGGGGATTTTGGGGATTCAGCATTGCTGGGAGGGGGACCTGGGGGTTCTGGATTGGTTTGGGGTGAAGGGAGAGGTTTTGGGGAGAAATATGGGGCGATATTTAAGGTGTTTGGGGGTCTTGGGGGGTATTTGGGTCCCTCCCATGGCTTTGGGGTCCCTCGTTTCCTTGTGTCCCCCCTCCATCCCTTCCAGTCCCGCCGCTGGATCCAGCTCCGGGCTCTGGCCCCATCCAATGAGAAGCTCCGGGCGCAGCTGTGCCCCCTGCAGGCCCAGGTGAGCAAAGAGGGGGAGGAAAGTGGGGCGGGGCTTAATGGTGAGTGGGCGAGGCCTCAGAGCTTTGGCCACGCCCCTTTCAGGCCCGAGGAGCTGTGCGGCTCCCCCCAGGGCTGCAGGGGGAAGGGCAGCGGCTGCAGGAAGCGCTGAGCATGCTGGGAAAGGAGAGGGTGCCCCTCCCCCCAAGGTGAGTGAATTGGGCGGGGGAGGGTGGTGGGGGAGGGGGGGGAAGGGCTGTGCTGACCCCTCCATTCTCCCTCTAGCCCCGCCCACAGCCCACTGCAGCCAATCAGACGTGCCCTAGGAATGGCAGAGAGTGAGGTGGGGGAGGGGCCATAAAGGGGGAGGGGAATTGGAAGGAGGGGCCATAGAGGCGGAGGGGAATTGGAAGGAGGGGCCATAGAGGGGGCAGGGGTCATAAAGGGGGGGAGGGCCATAAAGTGGCAAGGGCAATGAAAGGAGGGGACATAAAAGGGGGAAGGGCAATGGAAGGAGGGGACATAAAGGGGGGAGGAGCAATGGAAGAAGGGGACATATAGGTGGGAGGGGCAATGGGGCCGTTGCTCAGGGGTGTTTGTGCCTCAGCCCCCACAAGGAGCGCTGTTGCGGGCGGCAGAGCTGCGGGGGGAGCTGGAACAGCTGCAGGGGGCGAGGTCAGCGCAAGGGGCGTGGTCAGCGCAAGGGGCGTGACCCGAGAAACCCCGCCCACCCTGCGGTGAAGTGAGGGGGACAAGCTGGGGGGTGAGGGTGTGGCCTGTGCTGACCCCGCCCCTTTGTAGCCCCCGTGGAGGGCGTGGCCAGGGCGAGGTCCCTTCAACCCAAACCACTCTGTGATTCCATGGTTAATATTTTACTGCTGAAGCATCTTGCTGATAAATCACGTCTCAAGAAACGAGCTTTTAAACCCAACAAATGACAGGTACTTTATAGCGCTGCCTTTGAGGGAAGTTCTGCCGTGTTATAGAAAGCAATGAAATCCTGCCTAAAAATTCAGCAGAGTGAAAGGAAGTAGAAGATGGAAACAGCTTGGACCATGTTGTGTTACTGGTCATTAGAAAACACCTTCCTGAACAGCCTCCCTGAAAGCATGAGCCAGAGTTTTGTTCAAGATGAGTGGGGAAGGTAATAACCTCTGTCCCTAAATGGTCTACTCTCCTACTTCCTTTTCAAGTGCTTACGAGGAACTCTTTTGCCCTTGAACCTCTGAGTCTCTTGGTTCGTGTTGTTTTGGTTTTTTGGTTGGTTGGATGGTTTTTCTCTTTCTTTTTTCTTCTGGGGCTCCTTTATTTCTGAAATTTTGCTCAGATCCACAAGAAATCTGTGGTTTCCTTCGTCATGGCCACAGTTGGTGTTAATTTGTGTTAATTTGCAAGCCGGTGGAGGATGGGTTTGAAAGGGAGCAGGTGGCTCCCTCTTCCTGCCTGGACTCCTCCTCTTCCAAGAGCTGCTGGAGCCCTTGGGTGTGGGATGGTCAGATGTGAGCTGGCTGGGTGGGCTCCACATCTGGGAGACTGAGGAGGTGCCACCTTCCCTATAGCTGAGTCCTGTGTCAGACTGGCTGGGAAGCAGTGGAAGGAGCAACTGGGGAGGCAGGAGACACACACCTCTCTGTGTACTGCCCTGCAATTCCCACTTGCTAGAGGTTTGGTTCCCCCTGGAGATCGCTGTCTGAAATTGCGTGTGGCTCCTGGTGCTCTAGAGAACGTGGGCTGGCCCATCTTGTGCAAAGCCACCGAGGTGCAAAGCAAAATGAGTATCTTTGGTTTGAAACCGGACTGTTTTTCTTACTCCAGGTACCTTCATCACCACCAATTCAGTTGCAGTCTCAGTGAGTGAAAAGGGAGGTGGTTTGGCCCTTGCCACGGAGCTTTGAAGCTCGAGAGATTTGCACGTGTTGGATCATCTGTGTAAAAGTAAGGAACTTCTTCCTTCTGTCCAATCTCAACTTCCCCTGTTTAAGTTTTAAGCCGTTACCCCTTGTCCTGTCACTCCAGTCCCTAGTGAAGAGTCCCCCTCCAGCATCCTTGGAGGCCCCCTAGAGACTGGAGGCCCCCTTGTAGACTGGAAAGACAGCTCAATCTAGACTTGTTTCCAGGGAATGAAATGGCTTTATTAACCTTTGTCTTTCTAAACTGCAGGCATGAGTAATAGTGATGGTAATACCCTAATTTTCTGTTGCTGGGCTGGGAAGCAATCAAATGGGCATGTTCTCTGGACACAGTTTTGAGGTTACTGTTCTTGGTTTCCCAAAGGAAAATGTAATGATGCTGAGAGTCACATTTGCAATAGAAAGAAAAAGTGTGTGTGTGTGTGTGTGTGTGTGTGTGTGTGTGAGAGAGAGAGAGAGACAGAGAGCAAGACTGAGATGGGGTTTACAGGAGACAATACATGGTCAAGAAGTTTGTTTCCTTCTGTGTGCATTTGCCAGAGGAGAAGCCTCACAAGTTGGTTTTGGGGTGGTTTGGGGGTCGTTTGGTGGTGTTTTGTGGCTGATTTTGCTGGTTTTGTCCTGTTTTGGGTCTGTTTTGAGGCTCTGACCCTGTATCCCATAAGAGAAGCAGGACAAGGTGGTTTTGGGGTTGGCTTGGGCTGTTTTAGGGGTGGTTTTGGGTGTTTTGGTGTGTTTTTTTCCTCTTTTTGGCCTGTTTTGTGTCTGTTTTGGGGCTCTGAGCCTGTATCCCACAGAAGCAGGACAAGGTGTTTTTTTGGTGGTTTTAGGGTGGTTTGGGGTTGTTTTGGGGGTGGTTTTAAATAGGTTTTGGTTGTTTTTGTCCTTTTTTGAGCCTGTTTTGGGGTTCAGAACTTGTGTCCCAGAGGAGAAACAGGACAAGGTGGTTTTGGTGTGGTTTTGGGGTGGTTTAGTCCAGTTTTGGGGCTCTGACATGTGTGCCATAGGAGAAGCAGGACAAGGTGGCCTTGGGGTGGTTTTGGCCCATTTTGGGGGTTGTTTGGGGTGTTTTGGCCTGCTTTTCTCCTGTTTTTGTCCTGTTTTGGGGCTCTGACCCTGTATCCCATTGGAGAAGCAAGACAAGGTGGTTTTGGGGTGGTTTGGGGGTGTTTGGGGGTTTGCTTTGGGTGTTTTGGCCCGTTTTTGGCCTGTTTTGGGTCTGTTTTGGGCCTCTTACCCTGTATGCCCTAGAAGAAGCAGGACAAGGTGGTTTTGGGGTGGTTTTGGGGTTTTGGGGTTTGCTTTGTGTGTTTTGGCCCGTTTTTGGCCTGTTTTGGGTCTGTTTTGGGCCTCTTACCCTGTATGCCCTAGAAGAAGCAGGACAAGGTGGTTTTGGGGTGTTTTGGGTTGTTTTTGGCCTGTTTTGGGTCTTTTTTGGGGGGCTTTGACCCTGTACCCCATAAGAGAAGCAGGAGAAAGTGATTTTGGGGTGTTTTTTGGGTGCTTTGGCCTTGGTTTTGCCTGTTTTTGGCCTGTTTTGGGGCTATTTTGGGTCTGTTTTGGGGCTCTCACCCTGTGTCCCATAGTAGAAGCAGGACAAGGTGGCCTTGGGGGCGGGGTTTGGGGTGTTTTGAGTCTGTTTTGGGTCTGTTTTGGGGCTCTGAGCCTGTATCCCACAGGAGAAGGAGGACAAGGTGGTTTTGGGGTTGGCTTGGGCTGTTTTAGGGGTGGTTTTGGGTGTTTTGGTGTGTTTTTTTCCTCTTTTTGGCCTGTTTTGGGTCTGTTTTGGGGCTCTGAGCCTGTATCCCACAGAAGCAGGACAAGGTGTTTTTTTGGTGGTTTTAGGGTGGTTTGGGGTTGTTTTGGGGGTGGTTTTAAATAGGTTTTGGTTGTTTTTGTCCTTTTTTGAGCCTGTTTTGGGGTTCTGAACTTGTATCCCACAGGAGAACCAGGACAAGGTGGTTTTGGGGTGGTTTTGGTGTGGTTTAGTCCAGTTTTGGGGCTCTGACCTGTGTGCCATAGGAGAAGCAGGACAAGGTGATTTTGGGGTGGTTTTGGCCTATTTTGGGGGTTGTTTGGGGTGTTTTGGCCTGCTTTCCTCCTGTTTTTGTCACTTGGAGGTGATTTGGCCCTTGCCACGGAGCTTTGTAGCTCGAGAGATTTGCACGTGTTGGATCTGTGCAAAAGTAAGGAACTTCTTCCTTCTGTCCAGTCTCAACTTCCCCTGTTTAAGTTTTAAGCCGTTACCCCTTGTCCTGTCACTCCAGTCCCTAGTGAAGAGTCCCCCTCCAGCATCCCTGGATGCCCCCTTGTAGACTGGAAAGACAGCTCAATCTAGACTTGTTTCCAGGGAATGAAATGGCTTTATTAACCTTTGTCTTTCTAAACTGCAGGCATGAGTAATAGTGATGGTAATACCCTAATTTTCTGTTGCTGGGCTGGGAAGCAATCAAATGGGCATGTTCTCTGGACACAGTTTTGAGGTTACTGTTCTTGGTTTCCCAAAGGAAAATGTAATGATGCTGAGAGTCACATTTGCAATAGAAAGAAAAAGTTGTGTGTGTGTGTGTGTGTGTGTGTGTGTGTGTGTGTGTGTGTGTGAGAGAGAGAGAGACAGAGAGCAAGACTGAGATGGGGTTTACAGGAGACAATACATGGTCAAGAAGTTTGTTTTCTTCTGTGTGCATTTGCCAGGGGGGATGTTTGCTCATGCCCTTTGGCACTCTCCCCTGAAAGGGAGTTCAATGGCCCTGGGAGTGCCCATCACCTCCTTTGTGAGCATGTGAGGGCTGTGGAAGACCAAACAATGCTGACGCTGGATGAAGAAACTTGTGGTGAAGTCCTATTTGAAATGAGGCAGTGAGTGTTAAGATACAAGGTGCTTAAGGTATAAGGCTTACAGAAAAAGGGTTGTCTGCAATTTTGAGTTGCAGGCAGAAACTTGTTGGAGTCCCCAAGAATTGTTAGCTGTATTTTAAGCTACCTGCATGAGGCTGGGGTACCTAATGGTCAGATTTAAAATCAACTAAAATTGATACAGGGGTTTAGAGCTCTCCAAAAACTTCCTGGAACTTTTAAGGTGTGAAAGATTCCTGTAGGAGCACTGTGCTTTCATCTGCAGCAGCTCATTTGCCTGGGCTGGGCTGGGCTTTGACCTCTGCTGCTGTGGCTCGGAAGAAAAACTTCCTTAAACGTGGATTTGTCAGAGGGACACTTGTCCCTTTCCTTCAAATCTTTCTTCTCTAAATCTTGTCCATTGAAAAGGGTTATAATTCATAAATAACATTACAAGAGCTCTTGAGGCTTGCCTTTTCTGGGTAGGACTTGGGAGTCCCTGCTAAATAAGGGCGGAAGAAAGCAAAGTTCCTTTAAAGGTAAGCTCAGGCTGGACCTTGTGTTTGGCTGCACTGGTGTTCTGTGGGACAAGCCCCGCAGGCTGGGCCTGCAGCTGCAGCAGCTCTCCAGGTTCTTGCTTGCAGTGGTCAGTGCAGTTTGGACTCACCTTGTCCAGTGTCCCCCTGCTCTGTGTGAAGAGCAGCTTTGGAGAGTGGGAGCTGCTTTTTCTTTCCTGTTACAAGGTGAGCCACAGTTTTGCTTCCTTTGCTGATACTTGTGTTGCCAAAGCAGGCCCAGTATTCACCTGTCCTTGTCTGTGTGTCAGAGGTGCTCTTCTGACGTCTCTCTCTTGCAGTTGGGTTGCAGAGGCTTGGCGTGAGATGGGGACTGCATTTTGGTAGGTGCTGTGGATGGGCTGATGAGATGCAATCTTTCCAAAAAGCTCTCTCAACAGAAGAGAGTGGCACTGAGAGAACAGAAGTAGCATTCTCTCAGCTCTCCAGAAAGAGCTGGATGCTATAACACGTCATGAAACTGTTTCTGTGTTGCATGGAGTGCTAACATGTGTTGCCAACCATCTGGATTTTTTTCAATGTAATTGTGAAAACCATTTTCTTGTAATAATGCAGTGAAGCTTTTGCCCAAGGAAAGGATGTTCCTGTTTGCCACTGGCAGAGCCTTTGCCAGTGCCTGGTGGCAGCGTGGGGCTGGATCTGTGCTCCCTGTGTAGGGCTCAGTGTGCCCCAGCTCAGTTGGGCTGGTCCCTGTGAGCCATCAGCAGTGGCCAAACAAGGATGGGTTGGTAGGTTTTAAAGGAAGAGAACTGTTATGTCTCACCTGCTGTGAACAAACATGCAGGAGAAGCCTAGGTGTGAAGCACAAGGCTTTGCTGGCAAAGCAGTTGGTGTGGTTGTGTGCATGGAACTGGGCTGTGTCCCCCTTCAGAGGGTGAAGTGCGGAATTCCTCCATACTTTCTGGCCTGTGCTTTTGGCAAGTGGGGCTTTGGGTCGCTGCTTAAATCACATTTACCTGGATTTTAGCTGTGATTACCCTGGCAGGGAAGAAAGCAGTAAAAGTGTGACTGTATGGCCCAATGTTCAACTGTGAGGGAGTGCCTTTTGGGCGGAGACAGGCACATCCTTAGTTCTCTTTTGTTTCCTTTGGGAATCAGTCTTTATGGTGTGTGGAAGGAAGTTCCCCAAATCAAACAAACCTTGGCAGAACTGTGCAGCAGATGGAGTTGTGGTTTAATGAGCTGCTGTAAAGCTTTCCCTCCAGCCCAGCAGGGATGTTCTAGCTAGGGGAAGCAACCTTCAAGCCCTGGAGCCCTGCAGATGTATTTTTAGAGTTGTGATGTGGGAATTGTTTTATCCATGAGGATTCTGGCTGATGTTGAGCTACAGGAAAATGGGATGTTGGCAGGATGATTTAGCCACTTGTATTTCCCAGATGTGCAGCACCCTGGCAGAGTGAGGTGGTTGGATAGCAGCCCAAGTCTTCCCTTATTACGTGTCTGCATGACTTTGGGTTTTCAAATGCTGTTGTGTATGTCCAAAACCCTCAGCACTGACTTTTCACAGGAAAGAAAGTGCAGGATTCCCCCTGTGGAGGCTGAGCTGCAGGTCTGCTTGAATAGCATCCTTCCTTTGGCTGGCAGCTAGTACCTGCTGCCTCAGCATAACGTGAGGGACCTTCTGTTACTCTGCTGCGTGGGGATGGATGTGTGGATGGAGACTTCCTTCCAGCTGGTAATGGCATAGTCACAGAGGTTTCTGTTCCAGGAGTAAAAGCCTCGCTTCCGAGAGAGCTTCTCGGGGGCCTTCCCCATTTCAGGGACACTTGCTGAAAATACATGCCATGAGATTTGCTCTGTATCCTGTGCTGTGTAGGACTGGCAGGGCCTTTCATCTGTGGGCTGAGCAAACTGAGCGCTGTCGGCATCTCTTCAGCTGGGTTGTGGCAGGCAGACTTTGTAGCTGGAGCAGGAAGATGCCCACGTGCACTAGCAGGGTTCTCCTCTTGCGTTGTGTTCAGGAGTAGCTGCGTGGAGGTCTGCTCCCTTTTTTTTTTTTACACCTCTGCAGCATTATTTTGAAGAGTGTTTGGTGTAATAAAATGGAAACCACATGGATATAATGGGCACCTTGGCATCCTGGAGAGAGCACATCAGAGGGGAGAGGTGGCATATGTCATATGAGAGGGGAGAGGTGGCAGTATGTCATATTTGGGTCATATTTGGATGTGGTGGAGGATGAGTTTGGCAGGTATATTTGTGGGAAATCTTTTGAAATGCTTGAAGTGTGATTTGTCAGAGGGGCAGCAACAGCTCTGCCTTGGCATAGATTCACAGAGTGGTTTGGGTAGGAAGGGACCTTAAAGCCCTCCAGTTCCAACCCCCTGCCACGGGCAGGGACACCTTCCACTAGAGCAGGGTGCTCCAAGCCCCTGTGTCCAACCTGGCCTTGAACACTGCCAGGGATGGGGCAGGCACAGCTTGTCTGGGCACCCTGTGCCAGCGCCTCAGCACCCTCGCAGGGAAGAACTTGTGCCTAAGAGCTCATCTCAGTCTCCCCCCTGGCAGGTTAAAGCCATTCCCTGTCCTGTTCCTGTAGGCCGTTACCCAAAGCCCCTCTCCAGGTTTCCTGTAGCCCCTTTAGGCACTGCAGGTGCTCTAAGGTCTCCCCTTGAGGAGCCTTCTCTTGTGCAGGTGGAAGCAGCCCAGCTCTCTCAGCCTGGCTCCAGAGCAGAGCTGCTCCAGCCCTCGCATCATCTCCATTTCCTCCTCTGGACTCGCTCCAGCAGCTCCACGTCCCTCTTGTGCTGTTGCCCCAGAGCTGGATCAGGCCTGCAGGGGGGTCTCCCCAGAACACAGCAGAGGGGGAGAATCCCCTCCCTGAGCTGCTGCTCATGCTCTGAGGTTGCAGCCCAGCACAGGGAGGGCATCTGGGCTCAAGCGCCCACTGAAGCCAGGGCATGGGGAGCTTCTCATAGACCAACACCCCCAAGTGCTTCTTCTCAGGGCTACTTTCAATCCGTTCAACCCCAGTCCAGAGGAGTCCATGGAGACGTTTTGGGGGCTGGAGCACCTGGTGGGAGCTGCCTCTGCCTGTGGGAGGGGCTTGGAGCTGGATGGGTTTTGAGGGCCCTTCAACCCAAACCACTCTGCGATTCTATGGTTAATATTTTACTGCTGAAGCATCTTGCTGATAAATCACGTCTCAAGAAACGAGCTTTTAAACCCAACAAATGACAGGTACTTTATAGCGCTGCCTTTGAGGGAAGTTCTGCTGTGCTATAGAAAGCAATGAAATCCTGCCTAAAAATTCAGCAGAGTGAAAGGAAGTAGAAGATGGAAACAGCTTGGACCATGTTGTGTTACTGGTCATTAGAAAACACCTTCCTGAACAGCCTCCCTGAAAGCGTGAGCCAGAGTTTTATTCAAGATGAGTGGGGAAGGTAATAACCTCTGTCCCTAAATGGTCTACTCTCCTACTTTCTTTTCAAGTGCTTACGAGGAACTCTTTTGCCCTTGAACCTCTGAGTCTCTTGGTTTGTGTTGTTTTGGTTTTTTGGTTGGTTGGATGGTTTTTCTCTTTCTTTTTTCTTCTGGGGCTCCTTTATTTCTGAAATTTTGCTCAGATCCACAAGAAATCTGTGGTTTCCTTCGTCACGGCCACAGCTGGTGGGTGGACTCAAACTGGAAGTGTTTGTATGAACTTCTTGATGTCTTTGGCATGAAGGAGGCTTGGATGGGCGATAGCCCATTTGTGAAAAGAAAAGGTGCTCAGTTGATTTTGGGTGGTTGTTTATTCATATCTCCTTTAATATTTCAAAGCCAGCCATAAGGGGCTGACAGATTACAAGCTTTATGAAATATCAAAGTAATTATTTAGACTTTCATGCTTCTTTGTGCAGATGTGAAAGAATAAATACCCATAAAGTCTCAGAAGTGACACTTACCCTGGGCTGAGTCGTGATAGCTATGTGGTTTTCTCCCCTGACCTGTCCCAGATAACTGGAACTATAGATGCTTGTCACTCCAGGCAATGTATTGTCCCCTCTGGTTTGTGCTCTGTGGAGAGATGAGGTTATTGTGCAGCCCTGAAACTCTTGGGCTTCAACCTTTGGGGTCCCACTCAACCTCACATGAGATTCAAGCAGCTTGTTTCTTAACATGCCCTGGAGAATGTTACTAAATCACAGAATCACGCAGTGCTTTGGGTTAGAAGGGACTTTAAAGCTCACCTAGTTCCACCCCACCTACTTTCCACTAGCCCAGGCTGCTTGAAGCCGGTTGCTGTGTTACTAAAACAAATCCACCTGGTTCCTGGTGTGGTGTTTTAGTTATTTATTTAAGTCTATTTTCTGTCTTAAATCTAAAACTGAAAGGTCAGAGTCCGATGGGAAGAGGGATAAAAAGCAGAATTACAGGAATGCAGGAATTAACGTGTGGACGCTTGTGTCAGTTTTAAGCTCAGCAGGTCTGTGGCTGAACTGTGCCACAGCGTTTAAACTGTGATGCTTGGATCTAAATGGTTGTAATGCCTTGTCTTGAAACAGAGAGAATGTGAGGTCGAGGAAGGAGGTGTTGGAATGAGCTTGACTCAAGAGAGCGCTGGGAGGAAGGAGGAGGGTGGGAAGTGAGAGATGATAACCCCAGCTCTGAGAGAAGCGCTCACAAAACCAGGTGAGGTTCTGCAAAGAGCAGATGGTGGCCCAGGCTCTGAAGTCTTAGTGGTGGACTCTTAGCAAGCCAAGTGAGAGACGGTGTTCTTTGTTAGAGGTACTGCTGTGGACCCTCAGTCATGGCAGGCTCTGAGCAGGGGCAGGAGAGGGCTTAGGCAGGGGCCGTTGGTACCTGCTCATTTCAGGGAGGAACCTGCAGCTGGGTAATACACCCGAGTGTGATGCACTCTGAGTGTGGTGAGCGTATCAGAGTTCAAAGGGTTTAATGTAGCTGCTAAGCAGCTTGGGAGAGAAGATGATAGTCCCACATGCCTTTAGATCCTTTAGTTTAATTTCTGTTATTTCTTAGGATGAGAATGTCTTGAATTTTTCTTGCTTGCTAAATGAATAGAATCTCTCCTGATGCTGCTGAGACCACAGTTCTGCTATTGCACTGGAGGCAGCTTGCTTCAGAGCTGGGCTCTGATTTTCTAACTGTGTCCTGTGTGATTCCAGCAGCTGTGGGATCCCAACACCTTTGCTCCCCAAGATTGGTCTGAGCTTTTGTCAATGACTGGTGATGTGTTTGCCCACGGTCATTGTTTTTTTTTGCACTGGCATTAGTAGAGCTATAAAGTAAAGAGCCATTCATTACATTCGTAGTGCGAAGAAACAAAGTGAAGGCTTGGCAAGGAGTGGCAGTGACTTTCGTCTCCTCTTTGTGTCCATCATGGTGCTGCTGGGACCAGTGGAGAGGTTATAGGGGGCTGGTTCAAAACATCTTTTCAGTTTCAACTCTGAAGGCTGCAATGTGGCAGGGAGCCTGCAGTGTGCTGCAGAGCAGCCGCAGCACTGTTACAACCTTAGATTTCTTGTTTATTCATTTATTTAGTTCCTAGTGTCTGTGTTTGCTCCAGAAGTCTCATTGTTCTGCCTGCCTGCAGGCCGTTGAGGGGACTGGTGGTTCTGGCAGGCGTGGAGTGGGCTGGTGGAGACAGGGCTGTCTAGAAGTGGGCAGTGGGGAGGGAAGTGTTCTTGTCTGCAGCAAGTCCCCTGCTTCTTAGGTTGGAGGGGCTGCTGCCCCTATGGAAGGGTGCACCAAGTCCCCCCAGGCAGCTCAGGTGTTGCTTTGCCACACAGGGGCCCGAGATGGGCTGGTGAGACTGCCCTGGCTGTTCTGTGGTGCAGGACCTGTGCCGGCTCTGCGTTGTGCTGTGGCAGTCACAGGGGTGTTTCACACCCGTTCACTTTCTGACCGCCTCTGTATTGGTTTGGTTTTGGGCGGTGAATGAAACTGTGCTTTTCTTATGGTCTTATTACTTATGGTAATAATTCCTTATGGTTTATTACTTTTTCAAGTTCCCTTAGGTGGTTTCATCAGCAAATGTCATCTTTTGTCATGTGGATGCCAGATTTAATTGCTGAAAGGCCAAGTCTCCATTGTGCTTGTATTATTTAGTATTTTCCTTGCATTAATCTGATGATACATTCTGAAATTGAGTTTCCCCTTTTCCCTCCCCTCCCCGCACCCCAATATTTGTCATCCTCTCTGTGTAGTAAGTAACATTTGGGTTAGTTGGCTTTAACTGGGGAGTAAGAAGGAGGCAGGGTTGGAATTGTTTTGAAAGCTATAGATGAGATTTTGCCCTGTGCTAGGGCATCACCTGCTCACTGCTGTAGTGCAGTACTGGATAATTTCAATCAGTGGAGCTACAGCATTTTGCAAAGTGATGGATACAGGTATTTTCAAGTCCTCATTTCAGGAGGCCACTTAGTTTTACCAAAGTCATTGGGACATATTCATAGGTGTGAGGTTTTCTCCACTTCACCGATTCAGAATGAAATTAATTGTGCTGAAACACTTGACTGAATTTAAATTTTAGAGTAATTCTTGTGCCTCTTCCTTCATTGATGCATCTGTTAAAACTGTATGGTTTTGTTCTCTTGAATTTGTTTGGGGTTCTGTGTTGGGTTTTTTTCCCTCCCAGAAAGAGCCATAAGGTCACGGTCACTCACTATTTCATTAGAATTAGCTTTTTTCAGGGAGTGTGACCTTACCTTGTTGAAGCCACTTTGGCAGCTTTTTACCCGTACGGAAAACAACTTGTGTCATGACATGGCCAAGCCTGGGATTCTTCTTCCTCTTCGTCGTGCGCTTGCAGAACTCTTCCTTGTTACAGAAAACAGAGTTAGTGTAAGCAGTTCCTGTACTTGCACCCCTCCTCTCCCCAGTGCCCAGAATGATACGTAGTTCAGTGTTAAATTAAAAGCAGTTTTCCTTTACCTTGGCAAAGTTCATCAGAGCTTTAGAACCATTAAATGCTTCAGCAACATGACAAACTTTCTCTTGCGGAGTCTGGCAGCAAATTCTACTAGAGGGGCCATGCTGTTGCCATATCCATTGTGGAGCCTTATATAATAGTCATGACTCCTCCTTATGCACTTCAGGCAGCAAGCCCGAAAGCCACTCTTTATTCTGAGAGTGTCCTGGGTTCAGCAGTAGCAGTCATGTTTTTTTTTTCCTTTGTGGTGGCTGGTGCAGTGCTGTGTTTTGACTTCCAGCCTGAGAACAGTGTTGGTGAAGCCGATGTTTTCAGTTGTTGCTAAGTGATGTTTACCCTGACCAAGGACTTTGTGAGGCTCATGCTCTGCCAGGGAGGAGGGGAAGCCGGGAGGAAGCAGAGACGGGTCGCCTGACCCGGGCTAGCCAGGGAGGTATTCCATACCACAGCACGTCATGGCCGGGGTGGGGGGTGACTGGGAGTTATCCGGAAGGACACGGGCTTCCGGGTGGAACTCGTTTTCTTGGCCGGTGGTATCGTATTCTCTTCCCTTGTTATTTTCCCTTATCATTGTTGTAGTTGATAGTAGCGGTGGTGATTTGTGTTGTACATTGGTTGCTGGACTGTTCTTGTCTCAACCCGTGGGAGTTGCACTTTTTTCGATCCTCCTCCCCGTTCCTCCAGGAGTGGGGGAGAACCCCGGGGGGGGGGGGGGGGGGGGACGGACCTCGATTGTTGTCAGCTCGGCACCACTCACTGGGAGTGAGTGAGCAAGTTACCTGACTGGGTTTAAACCACGACAGTTCTTTTTGATGCCCAACGTGGGGCACGAGGGGTTGAGATAAGAACAGATCTGACTGGATTGATAGTCACTCGTCACAATGCTGATTTATTGGCTCTCAAGGTTGTTCCTCTTGATCTCACACTTTCAGTATATAGTATCTTACGTCCATCCGGTATTTGCTGTATTAGTGTTTTTCAAGCGTGGGGCTTGGGCTAAGGTTTTTATCCCATTGTACTTTATGGTAATGACTTGTAATACAATAGAATCATTGATCATGAAACTGATCTGGCTTATGTTCCCAGTGTGGTCACCACCTTTATACTTTGGGAGGTATATGATGGAGGTGCTTAGCAATTACACATCTTTTTTCTCCTTCTCAGGTGCTCAACCTGTGAAGGAGACATTCTTTTACCCTCCCAGTCATCCCCCCAGACCATTTACATTTGAGAGTTTTGAATTTTTTGAATGGCCTTTTAATGCTGTTGAGACTTGTTTGCTGATGGTGATGGGAATCACCATGCTAACACGCATACAGAGTGTGTTTTGCCCCCTACTGATTTCAAGAGTTAAGCAGAGTCAGGTTTGGGTCTTGTCTGGGGTCAAACGACGATGTAGGAGGACCGAGAGATTTTCCCTGAGGCTGGACAGCCATGAGTGGCAGGGTGTGTGGGATAGTATGGGCAAGTATCTAGGTCAGTGGGCCCCTCCAGTACTTTGGAATTTCACTACCGAACAACTGCAAAATCCAGAAGAATTAGTAAAACACTTAAATGAGGTGTGTGGTCATTCTGGCCATACCAGAGATGGACAAATCACGGCAACGTGCTGGGGCTTGGCCTATGCTTACAGGGCCTTGTTCAACACTATCCAGCGCCTTCAAAAGGAAAAGAATGTCGGCGGATCTGAGGGCAAAGCAACAGTCGCTACTCAAACTTTGGCCTCAATGAACTGCGCAGCTACCCCAGCGGCAAGTACAGCAGCTGCTCAAACTTCAACTGCAACAGACAGCGCGGTTACCCCAGCTCCAAGCACAGCAGCTACACCACCCCCAGCAACAAGTACAGTCGCTACTCAAACTTTGGCCTCAATGAACTGCGCAGCTACCCCAGCGGCAAGTACAGCAGCTGCTCAAACTTCAACTGCAAGAGCGCGGTTACCCCAGCTCCAAGCACAGCAGCTACACCACCCCCAGCAACAAGTACAGTCGCTACTCAAACTTTGGCCTCAATGAACTACGCAGCTACCCCAGCGGCAAGTACAGCAGCTGCTCAAACTTCAACTGCAACAGCGCGGTTACCCCAGCTCCAAGCACAGCAGCTACACCACCCCCAGCAACAAGTACAGTTGCTACTCAAACCACAGTGATAATCACTGCAGCCAAACCAGAGGACCACTTTGTACCAATATCGGTTGCCCCTGTACGCAAGAGAACAAGTCAAAAGGAGGCAAAAAGGGTGAAGCGAGATGAAGAACCAATGAATTCACTACCCGGTCCAGAATCTGATCAGGAGTCATCATCACATGACGAAGAAGAAGAAGAAGAGGTAACTTCTCGACCTCGGACCTCAACCGAGCTGCGGAATATGCGAAAAGATTTTACCCGTCAACCAGGGGAGCACATCATCACCTGGTTACTCCGATGCTGGGACAATGGGGCCGATGGTCACGAACTAGAAGGTACAGAAGCCAAGCAGCTGGGTTCACTTGCTAGAGAAGGGGGAATTGACAAAGCAATTGCAAGAGAGAAAAAGTCCCTCAGCCTTTGGAGGCGGCTCTTGGCAGCTGTGAAAGAAAGGTTTCCGTACAAGGACGATGTTACGAGTCGTTCGGCCAAGTGGACTACTATAGACAAAGGCATCCAGTCTCTGAGGGAATCGGCCATCGTAGAGATGCTCTATCACATCAAGCCGAATAACGGGGATACACCTATAGATCCAGATGAAGTTGAATGTACATGACCCATGTGGCGAAAACTTACACGGAATGCACCGTCATCATATGCCCATTCATTGGCAACAGTAACCTGGAATGACATAGTACCACTAACAGTGGATGAAATGGTTCATAAACTCCGAGAGTTCGAAGACAACCTCACCCCTTCCATCATCTCAGCTGTGAAAAAACTGTCCCAGGACCTCGAACAATTGAGGGACGATCTATCTGATTTATCCAGCTCCTCACGTGTACCAACACACGTCTCAGCTATTAACAAAAGGCGTCCTATTGTTCAAGAGAGGAGATACAGGAGGTATACGCCACGGGGTACCCTATGGTTTTACCTGCTGGATCACGGAGAAGACATGACAAAGTGGGATGGAAAACCTACTTCAGCTTTGGAGAAACGGGTGAGTGAACTGAAGAGGGGAGCAAGGGCCAAGACTGATCGTCCCACGAGAGCTACAGCTTCAGTCTCTGGTGAGCAGTTTCCCAGATGGAATGGAAGAGCTGATTTTACTCCAGCTCCTGTGATAACGAAGAATAATCCCTTTCACCACGACTTAAGTGTCCAACACTGTGACGACCATTAGAGGGGCCCTGCCTCCAGCCAGGTGGAGGTAGGGGACAATCGGATTTACTGGACTGTGTGGATCAGATGGCCTGGCACATCAGTCCCACAGAAGTATAAGGCTCTAGTAGATACCGGTGCACAGTGTACCCTGATGCCATCAAGCTGTCAAGGGGTGGAATCCATCTATATTTCTGGAGTAACAGGAGGATCCCAAGAGTTGACTGTGCTGGAGGCTGAAATCAGCCTGACTGGGAGGGAGTGGCAAAAGCACCCTATTGTGACTGGTCCAGAGGCTCCATGCATCCTCGGCATAGACTACCTGAAGAGAGGGTACTTCAAAGACCCAAAAGGGTACCGGTGGGCTTTTGGTATTGCTGCTTTGGAGACTGAGGAAATTGAGCAGCTGTCCACCTTGCCTGGTCTCTCAGAAGATCCCTCTGCTGTGGGGTTGCTGAAAGTTGAAGAACAACAAGTGCCAATTGCGACCACAAGCAATTGCCAATTGCACCGGCGGCAATATCGCACCAACCGAGACTCCCTGATTCCCATCCATCAGCTGATCCGTAGACTGGAGAGTCAGGGGGTGATCAGCAGGACCCGCTCACCCTTTAATAGCCCCATATGGCCAGTGCGAAAGTCTAATGGAGAATGGAGACTAACAGTAGACTATCGTGGCCTGAATGAAGTCACACCACCATTGAGTGCTGCCGTACCGGACATGCTAGAACTTCAGTATGAACTAGAGTCAAAGGCAGCCAAGTGGTATGCCACGATTGATATTGCCAATGCATTTTTCTCAATTCCTTTGGCAGCAGAGTGCAGGCCACAGTTTGCTTTTACTTGGAGGGGTGTCCGGTTCACTTGGAACCGACTGCCCCAGGGGTGGAAACACAGCCCTACCATTTGCCACGGACTGATCCAGACTGCACTGGAACAGGGGCAAGCTCCAGAACACTTGCAATACATTGATGACATTATTGTGTGGGGCGATACAGCGGAAGAAGCCTTTGAGAAAGGGAGGAAAATAATCCAAATCCTGCTGAAAGCCGGTTTTGCCATAAAACGGAGTAAGGTCAAGGGACCTGCACAGGAGATTCAATTTTTGGGAATAAAATGGCAAGATGGACGTAGACAGATCCCCACAGATGTGATCAACAAGATAACAGCAATGTCTCCACCAACTAATAAGAAAGAAACGCAAGCTTTCTTGGGTGCAGTGGGGTTCTGGAGAATGCACATCCCAAATTACAGTTCGATTGTAAGCCCTCTCTATCATGTGACCCAGAAGAAGAATGATTTTAAATGGGGCCCTGAGCAGCAACAAGCCTTTGAGCAAATTAAACGCGAGATAGCTCATGCAGTAGCCCTTGGACCAGTCCGGACCGGACCAGATGTAAAAAATGTACTGTACACTGCAGCTGGGGAGAACGGTCCTACCTGGAGCTTCTGGCAGAAAGCTCCAGGGGAGACTCGAGGTCGACCCCTCGGCTTTTGGAGTCGGGGATATAAAGGGTCTGAGGCCAGCTATACCCCAACTGAGAAAGAGATACTGGCAGCCTATGAAGGGGTTCGAGCTGCTTCGGAAGTGATTGGCACTGAAGCACAGCTCCTCCTGGCACCCCGGTTGCCCGTGCTGGGCTGGATGTTCAAAGGCAGGGTCTCCTCTACACATCATGCAACCGATGCTACATGGAGTAAATGGGCTGCACTAATTACACAACGAACTCGAATAGGAAATCTCAGTCATCCAGGCATTCTAGAAGTCATCATGGACTGGCCAGAGGGCAAAGATTTTGGAATGTCACCAAAGGAGGAGGTGGTGCGCGCTGAAGAGGCCCCACCATATAATAAACTGTCAGAAAGTGAAAAGCAGTATGCCTTGTTTACTGGTGGCTCTTGCCGTATTGTGGGAAAGCATCGGAGATGGAAGGCAGCTGTATGGAGGGAGTCCTGGACGACAAGTTGCAGAAACTGCTGACGGAGAGGGTGAATCGAGTCAGTTTGCCGAGGTGAAAGCCATCCAGCTGGCCCTGGACATTGCTGAGCGAGAAAAGTGGCCAGTACTTTACCTCTATACTGACTCATGGATGGTGGCAAATGCCCTGTGGGGGTGGTTGAAGCAATGGAAGCAGAGCAACTGGCAACGCAGAGGTAAACCCATCTGGGCTGCTGCACTGTGGAAAGATATTGCTGCCAGGGTGCAGAACCTGGTGGTGAAGGTACGTCATGTAGATGCCCATGTACCCAAGAGTCGGGCCACTGAGGAACACCAGAACAACCAACAAGTGGATAAAGCGGCTAAGATTGAAGTGGCTCAGATGGACTTAGATTGGCAACATAAAGGTGAATTATTTTTGGCCCGGTGGGCCCATGACACTTCAGGCCATCAGGGGAGAGATGCAACATATAGATGGGCCCGTGATCGAGGGGTGGACTTAACAATGGACACTATTGCCCAGGTTATTCATGAGTGTGAAACATGTGCTGCAATTAAACAAGCCAAGCGGTTAAAGCCTCTTTGGTATGGAGGACGATGGCTGAAGTATAAATATGGGGAGGCCTGGCAGATTGACTATATCACACTGCCACCAACCCGCCAAGGCAAGCACCATGCGCTTACCATGGTGGAAGCAACCACCGGGTGGCTGGAAACACATGCTGTGCCCCATGCCACTGCCCGGAACACTATCCTGGGCCTTGAGAAACAGATTTTGTGGCGACACGGCACCCCAGAGAGAATTGAGTCAGACAATGGGACTCATTTCCGGAATAACCTTATAGATATTTGGGCCAAAGAGCATGGCATTGAGTGGGTATATCACATCCCCTACCATGCACCAGCCTCTGGGAAAATCGAACGGTACAGTGGGCTGTTAAATACTACACTGAGAGCAATGGGTGGGGGAACTTTCAAGCATTGGGATACACACTTACCAAAGGCCACCTGGTTGGTCAACACCAGAGGATCTGCCAACAGGGGTGGCCCAGCCCAGTCAGAACTTTTACATATTGTAGAGGGGGACAAAGTTCCCGTGGTGCATATGAAGAATTTGCTGGGGAAGACAGTCTGGGTAATTCCTGCTTCAGGTAAAGGCAAACCCACTCGTGGGATTGCTTTTGCTCAGGGACCTGGATATACTTGGTGGGTAATGCGGGAAGATGGGGAAGTCCGATGTATACCTCAAGGGGATTTGATTTTAGGGGAAAACAGCCAGTGAACTCAATTGCATGCTGTTGCCTGCTGTGTAATGCTTTTATAGCCCATCAAGTAGATGTCTCCAGGTCACCAGCGACTGGCCCTGACTTCCCTCCAGCCATCATCCCAACAGAGAATGAACTTTGAACATCATGGACCGAATGGACTCGGCAGCATTATAGGGATTGGTCCATGCACTAAGAAAATGATCTTTTCCTCTTGGTCTGTATGTATATGGATGTATATATATGGGAGAGCGATGGTGTATTGAAAATGTGGGATCTGAGCACGACGTGAATGGTATGGAATAAGGGGTGGATAATGTCCTGGGTTCAGCAGTAGCAGTCATGGTTTTTTTTTTTCCTTTGTGGTAGCTGGTGCAGTGCTGTGTTTTGACTTCCAGTCTGAGAACAGTGTTGGTGAAGCCGATGTTTTCAGTTGTTGCTAAGTGATGTTTACCCTGACCAAGAATTTTGTGAGGCTCATGCTCTGCCAGGGAGGAGGGGAAGCCGGGAGGAAGCAGAGACGGGTCGCCTGACCCGGGCTAGCCAGGGAGGTATTCCATACCACAGCACGTCATGGCCGGGGTGGGGGGTGACTGGGAGTTACCCGGAAGGACACGGGCTTCCGGGTGGAACTCGTTTTCTTGGCCGGAGGTATCGTATTCTCAGGAGTCATAGAGGAGTCATAGAGGAGTCATAGAGGAGTCATAGAGGAGTCATAGAGGAGTCATAGAGGAGTCATACTGTCATAGAGGAGTCATAGAGGAGTCATAGACGGGTCATAGAGGAGTCATAGAGGACTCATAGAGGACTCAGAGAGGAGTCATAGAGGAGTCATAGAGGAGTCATAGAGGGGTCATAGAGGAGTCATAGAGGAGTCATAGAGGAGTCATAGAGGAGTCATAGAGGAGTCATAGAGGAGTCATAGAGGAGTCATAGAGGAGTCATAGAGGAGTCATAGAGGAGTCATAGAGGAGTCATAGAGGAGTCATAGAGGAGTCATAGAGGAGTCATAGAGGAGTCATAGAGGAGTCATAGAGGAGTCATAGAGGAGGAGTCATAGAGGAGTCATAGAGGAGTCATAGAGGAGGAGTCATAGAGGAGTCATAGAGGAGTCATAGAGGAGTCATAGAGGAGTCATAGAGGAGTCATAGAGGAGGAGTCATAGAGTCATAGAGGAGTCATAGAGGAGTCATAGAGGAGTCATAGAGGAGGAGTCATAGAGGAGTCATAGAGGAGTCATAGAGGAGTCATAGAGGAGTCATAGAGGAGTCATAGAGGAGTCATAGAGGAGTCATAGAGGAGTCATAGAGGAGTCATAGAGGAGTCATAGAGGAGTCATAGAGGAGTCATAGAGGAGTCATAGAGGCGTCATAGAGGAGTCATAGAGGAGTCATAGAGGAGTCATAGAGGAGTCATAGAGGAGTCATAGAGGAGTCATAGAGGAGTCATAGAGGAGTCATAGAGGAGTCATAGAGGAGTCATATAGGAGACATAGAGGAGTCATAGAGGAGTCATAGAGGAGTTATAGAGGAGTCATACTGTCATAGAGGAGTCATAGAGGCGTCATAGAGGAGTCATAGAGGAGTCATAGAGGAGTCATAGAGGAGTCATAGAGGAGTCATAGAGGAGTCATAGAGGAGTCATAGAGGAGTCATAGAGGAGTCATAGAGGAGTCATAGAGGAGTCATAGAGGAGTCATAGAGGAGTCATAGAGGAGTCATAGAGGAGTCATAGAGGAGTCATAGAGGAGTCATAGAGGAGTCATAGAGGAGTCATAGAGGAGTCATAGAGGAGTCATAGAGGAGTCATAGAGGAGTCATAGAGGAGTCATAGAGGAGTCATAGAGGAGTCATAGAGGGGTCATAGAGGAGTCATAGAGGGGTCATAGAGGGGTCATAGAGGGGTCATAGAGGAGTCATAGAGGAGTCATAGAGGAGTCATAGAGGAGTCATAGAGGAGTCATAGAGGAGTCATAGAGGAGTCATAGAGGAGTCATAGAGGAGTCATAGAGGAGTCATAGAGGAGTCATAGAGGAGTCATAGAGGAGTCATAGAGGAGTCATAGAGGAGTCATAGAGGAGTCATAGAGGAGTCATAGAGGAGGAGTCATAAGAGAGGAGTCATAGAGGAGTCATACTCTCATAGGAGGAGTCATAGAGGAGGAGTCATAGAGAGGAGTCATAGAGGAGTCATAGAGGAGTCATAGAGGGGTCATAGAGGAGTCATAGAGGGGTCATAGAGGAGTCATAGAGGGGTCATAGAGGAGTCATAGAGGAGTCATAGAGGAGTCATAGAGGAGTCATAGAGGAGTCATAGAGGAGTCATAGAGGGGTCATAGAGGAGTCATAGAGGAGTCATAGAGGAGTCATAGAGGAGTCATAGAGGAGTCATAGAGGAGTCATAGAGGAGTCATAGAGGAGTCATAGAGGAGGAGTCATAGAGGAGGAGTCATAGAGGAGGAGTCATAGAGGAGGAGTCATAGAGGAGGAGTCATAGAGGAGGAGTCATAGAGGAGGAGTCATAGAGGAGGAGTCATAGAGGAGGAGTCATAGAGGAGGAGTCATAGAGGAGGAGTCATAGAGGAGGAGTCATAGAGGAGGAGTCATAGAAGAGGAGTCATAGAAGAGGAGTCATAGAAGAGGAGTCATAGAAGAGGAGTCATAGAGGAGTCATAGAGGAGTCATAGAGGAGTCATAGAGGCGTCATAGAGGCGTCATAGAGGCGTCATAGAGGCGTCATAGAGGCGTCATAGAGGCGTCATAGAGGCGTCATAGAGGCGTCATAGAGGCGTCATAGAGGCGTCATAGAGGCGTCATAGAGGAGTCATAGAGGAGTAGAGGAGACATAGAGGAGTCATAGAGAGGAGTCATAGAGGAGTCATAGAGGAGTCATAGAGGAGTCATAGAGGAGTCATAGAGGAGTCGATAGAGGAGTCATAGAGGAGTCATAGAGGAGTCATAGAGGAGTCATAGAGGAGTCATAGAGGAGTCATAGAGGAGTCATACTGTCATAGAGGAGTCATAGAGGAGTCATAGAGTAGTCATAGAGGAGTCATAGAGGAGTCAGAGGAGTCATAGAGGAGTCATAGAGGAGTCATAGAGGAGTCATAGAGGAGTCATAGAGGAGTCATAGAGGAGTCATAGAGGAGTCATAGAGGAGTCATAGAGGAGTCATAGAGGAGTCATAGAGGAGTCATAGAGGAGTCATAGAGGAGTCATAGAGGAGTCATAGAGGAGTCATAGAGGAGTCATAGAGGAGTCATAGAGGAGTCATAGAGGAGTCATAGAGGAGTCATAGAGGAGTCATAGAGGAGTCATAGAGGAGAGGAGTCATAGAGGAGTCATAGAGGAGTCATAGAGGAGTCATAGAGGAGTCATAGAGGAGTCATAGAGGAGTCATAGAGGAGTCATAGAGGAGTCATAGAGGAGTCATAGAGGAGTCATAGAGGAGTCATACTGTCATAGAGGAGTCATAGAGGAGTCATACTGTCATAGAGGAGTCATAGAGGAGTCATACTGTCATAGAGGAGTCATAGAGGAGTCATAGAGGAGTCATACTGTCATAGAGGAGACATAGAGGAGTCATACTGTCATAGAGGAGACATAGAGGAG